>NW_020947390.1:8731470-8834818 GCF_900497805.2 Vombatus ursinus
ATGCTCCAAGATCTGGAAAATCCCTGTGAAATTTTTTGACCCTCCCTTTGTACCAGAGAGGACGTCTGAATTTTTTTCTTTTTCTTTTATGGGGTGTTTACACTACCTTATTGTAAAATCTGCTTTAAGTATTTGGTCACAGGCTCTGTGTTATCTGCTGGCCTTCTCTTGTCCTCTATGGCTTCTGCAAAACTCCCCAAAATTCCCATTTAATATCTTATACTAACCCATGATATATTGAAACTGTGGTGGGGAAAGTTGTGATGGTGAAGGGATAACTGTAATTTATAGCATTAGTGGAAGTTCTAAAGTTCCCAACTAAACATTCCCCAGGAGAGTTTACCTGTGGGAGGAAGCTTAACTTCTTTCAGATCATGGGGCACCGATCCCATTTAGTGAGAATCAGAGTAAAAGCATTAAAAGTTATTTCTGTGCAAATGTCAGAAGTTATTTCCCCCTTCAACTGTGGCCAACAAAAATATTCTTCCTTTCCTCAGAGGTTTTTGGATAAATTTTGTCCTGAGAATAACAGCAGTCACCAAGGCTCCAAATTGCCTTGGATTCAACCCTGAAGGGATCATGTGCTTTGGAGATCAGACCAAGAAACCTGAAGGAATATCATGCTATCAGTAGATTTTAGAACTAATTCACGTAGTGTAATCCTTTCATTTTACCTGTGAAGAAACTGAACTCCTAAGGGACTCGATGACCTGCTCTAGTTCACAGATGTTGTGAATCTACTATGTTCACCACAACAATTCCCATGTGGAAGGAGAGGTGGGTAAAGATCATATGACCTAGTCCTTCACTCAAACAGACATCATTTGTGTTATCCTTGTATCCTTGTAGGGAAATGACAAGTAGCAGAAAAAGAATTGGACTCAGGATCAGGAGATCTTGTTTTACTTTCTTCTTTTGCCACTTACTAGATGACCCTGGGCAAGTCACATCACTCTACAACTCAGTTTCCTCACGTATAAAATGATGAGGTTGGAGTTAATTATCTCTATGATCTTTCCATCTCTAACTACCTATGATTCTGACTCTCATGACATAAATGACCTGAAGACACTGTAAGGGATTTTCTCAAATCCTTTGGCTTAAAACCTAGAAAATCTGGGGAAATGGTTTTATGGTACTGAAACCAATCTCCCTATTTATTTCAAGCACCCATTTCAGAATATGAAAAAAGACAGTTTTATTAGGAAGAAAACACAACTGAGACCCTTGAATGATATATTGAAATTCCCAGTTACTTAGATATTAGATTTGTGGCTAAAAGAGACCTCTTTGAGTCTTAGTTTTCTTATCTGTAAACTGTGGTTAATACTTCCACTTCTACTTTATACAACAATATGGAACAATCTTTTAAAGACATAGATATGCTATCGTTTATCTCTGTAGCCTTTTATACAGAGAGGATGCTTGATAAATGTCATTACTTTGCCCTTTCAATGAAAGGAAGGAACATGTATAAATTTCTCAAGTCTCACTATCCCTAATACCAAAGAAAACCATATGTGAACTTAACTGGTTCTGCAATAGATCAGGTATCAGTGGCAGTCTGGGCCCAGTTGTTGATCATAGCAGTTCAGAGATCTTAACAGGAGTTGCAATCACCCAAAACATTTTCTTTAGGTGGGAAGGAGCGAGGAGGACAATCAACCTTAAAGCCCAATTGTAAAACATCTCAGTTCTCCTCTAAAAGGGCTGGTTACCTATCCTCTCTAGGGGAAAGTTGTCTGGTAGTCTGCTCCAGCAACCAAAAGCCATTACTTTCAGGGAAAATATGATTGAAATCTCTGTTGCTACAATTTCAGCCACATTTTTCCTTGTTCATTCCTGTGCAAAAGATGGGCAATTGCTAATTATGATCATCCCATATGCTAGTGTTGTCCCCTACACATACAGGAAGAGTTACTAGATGAAGTTAGAAAAAATGACATATTCTAAAAATCAGTGATTTGGAAAGAATGCCTTAATTGTTATCAATTGTTTAGTGACAACCAATCTCTAATCTTCCCAAAAGGCAAGAAACATTTATTAAATACCAACTTTGTGTTAAAAAAACTATGAGAAGTGCTGGGAATGCAAAGACAAAAGCAAAACAGAACCTATTCTCCAGGAAATTACCTTCTAATAGGAAAGACAATATGGTTATAAGCAAACATTTATAGCTGTCCCTTGGTTAATTATTTCCTATTTTTCCTGGATATAGCTTGTGTGTATATATATTTTTTGCTTGTTCTCTCAATTAGATTATGATATCTCCTTAAGGACAAGTACTGTTTTTTGCCTCTTTCTGTATCCCCAGAACTTAGCATAGTGACTAGCACATAGTCGTTGCTTAATAAATAATTAAATAAATATTTGTTGGGGAAAAAAATCTACACACATTTATGTATACATGTCTATGTATACATATTCACACATAGAAGATATAAAAAAATCAAATACAAGGTAACTTTAGAAGGGAAAGGCATTAGCAGATAAGGGCAGGCAGGATCAGAAAAAGCTGAGCTTTGAAGAAAAATAAGGATTCTGATAAATAGAGATGCAATGAAAGAACACTCCAGGAACACTCCAGGAATGGAGGATAGCTAGTGCAAAGATACAGAAACCACAGACTGAATACTGTGTAAGGACTAGCAAGTAGTTCAGTATGACTATGATTATGGCTAGACTGGGGAGATCATAGAGGAAAATAAATTTTAAGAAGCCTAGAAAGGTAGAAAGGAGCCAGGTTATAAAGAGCCAAACAGAGAAATTTATACTTGATCCTAGAAGAATAGGGGGAGCCATTGGAGTTTACTGAGTAGGAGGAACAACATAGTCAGACTTGCATTCTAAGAAAATCACGTTGGGGGCAAAGATACTGGAATGGGGCAGTTAGGTGGCACAGTAGATAGAGCACTGATCCTGGAGTTAGGAAGACTCATTTTCTTGAGTTCAAATCTGGCCTAAGACACTTACTAGCTGTGTGAACTTTGGCAAGTCACTGTGAAGGAAGGCAACCAGAAGTACCAGATTTCTAACTGTGTTACAAAATGGTAATCATGAAAACAATCTGGTACTGTTCAAGAAATAGAGTGGAGGATCAGTGGATTTAGAGTAGTAAATGACCATAGAAATAGAATGGTAGATCAGGATTTACAGTAGTAAATAACCATAGTAATCTAGTATTTGGTAAACCCAAAGATCCAATCTTTTGGGACAAAAACTTACTATTGGACAAAAATTTTTGGGAAATTTGGAAAGCAGTTTGGAAGAAACTAGGCATAGACCAACATTTCACACCACATACTAAAATTAAGGCCAAAATGGATACATAGTTTAGACATAAAAGTTGATGTCATAAGTAAATTAGGGAAGCATTGAAAAAGATGCACTTGTCAGATCTATAGATAAGGGAAGAGTTTATGTCCAAACAACAGATAGAAAGGATCATGGGAAGTAAAATGGATCATTTTGATTACATGATATTTTTTTTTTTTTTGCAGAAACAAAACTAATGCAGTGGAAATTAAAAGGAAAGCAGGAAACTGGGGAAAATGACACCAAGTCTCTCTGATGGTATCATTTCTCTGATGTATAGAAAATGGGGCCAAATTTATAAAAAAAAAGTGTTATTCCCCAAGTGATAAATGGTCAAAGTATATGAATAGGCAGTTTTCAGAAGAAGAAATCAAAGCTATCAATAGTCACATAAAAATGCTCTAACTCACTATTGATTAGAGAAATGCAAAAAACAACTCTGAGCCACCATCTCACACTTATCAGATTGGCTAACATGACAGAAAAAGAAAAGGACAAATGCTAGAGGGAATGTGGAAAAATAGGGGTACTAATGCATTGTTAATGAAGTTGTGAACTGGTCCAACCATTGTGGAGAACAATTTGGAACTTTTTTTGCCCAAAAGGCTATAAAACTGCACACCCTTTGACTTAGCAATACCACTACTAGGTCTATATCCCAAAGATATCAAAGAAAAGGGAAGAGGTCCTATTTGTGCAAAATATTTATAGCAGCTCTTTTTGTGGTAGTAAAAAATTGGAAAGTGAGGAGATGCCCATCATTGGGGAATGACTAAACAAGTTGTGATATATGATCATGATGGAATACTATTGTGTTATAAGAAATGATAAGGGGGGCAGGTAGGTGGTTAAAGCACAGTTGTTAGAGCACTGGCCCTGAAGTCAGGAGGACCTGAGTTCAAATATGGCCTCAGACTAAACACTTACTAACTGTGTGACTCTGGGCAAGTCACTTAACCCCAATTGCTTAAAAAAAAAAAGAAATGACAAACAGGAGAGTTTTAGAAAAACCTGGGAAGTCTTATACAAACTGATGCAAAATGAAGTGAGCAGAACCAGGAGAACATTATTCACAGTAGCATCAATATTGTTAATAATGATCAACTGTAAAAGACTTATCTACTCTGATCAAGACAATGATTCAAAACAATTCTGAAGGAACCATGATGAAAAATCCTATCCATTTCCAGAGGAAGAACTGATGAACATTGAGTGCAGATCAAAGCACACTTTTTTAACTTTATTGTTTATCTTTTTGCATGTGTTTTCTTTTGCAACATGGCTAATATAGAAATATATTTTGCATTACTTCACTTGAATAATTGATATAATTTTGCTTGCTTTCTTAAGGGGTGGGATAGTGGCAAGAGGGAGGGAGGGAATTTGGAACTAGATTTTTTTTAATTGAATGTTAACATTTAAAAATGTCATTTAGAAATATCTAATGAAATACATTAAATATATTTTAAGAAGACATAATTTGTAACTTTGAAGAAAACAGTTTAGTTAAATAATGGGGTTAGAAGGTAGACTGCAGAGGCTTTAGGAAAGAGTAAAAAGACAGGAAACAGAGGCATGGATTGTAGATGGCTTTCTCAAGAAATTTAGTTGAGAAGGGGAAAAAGATTTAGGACAGTAAGTAGCTGCAATGATTTAATGGTGTCTATTTTTATTTTTTAATATTTTAAAAAATGTTTGAGTTCCTGAATTCTCTCCCTCCATCCTGCCTCTCCCCCACCCATTGTAAGACAAGCAATATCATATCAATTATACATGTGAAGTCATGCAAAACCTATTTTAGTATTAACCATGTTGCAAGAAGAAGGAGAAGAAGAAGAAGGAGGAATAGGAGGAGGAGGAGGAGGAAGAAATGTAATGTGAAGAAGTATGTTTGGATCTACACTCAGAGTTCATCAGTTTTCTCTCTGGAGGTGGATGACATTTTTTATGATGAGTACTCTGTATTTGTTTTGGATCATTGTCTTGATCAGAGAAGCTAAGTCTTTCACAGTAGATTATCATTATAATATTGTGGCTACTGTGTAAAATGTTCTCATTCTGCTCACTTCACTTTGCATCAGTTCATATAAGTCTTCCCAGTTTTTCTGAAACCTTTCTTCTCATTGTTTCTTGTGGATCAACAATATTTCATAAGTGATTTTTTTTAATGACTGCAGATACATTGGCATGTTTGTCGACAGCAGGTAAAAGTAAGTAGATAAAAAGATTGAAGATTAGGGAAGAAATGGAAGATAGTGGGTATTGTACAGCAATAGGACTTGACTGGAGGAGCATTGAATACCTTGTGTTCTTTCAGAGCCTGGCTTTGTTGGAAAGGGGAACCCCAAGGGGAAACCACATAATAAATAAGACAGATGGTTAAAGTGGATATTACCATTTGGAAGAAAAAATGAAATGAGGCTATCAAATATTGAGACTATTTTCTTCAGTGACTTTTTAATTAATTTTTTTTCAAATGAAGATCCACTTTTTCTCCCACCCATTTCTCCCTTCCCCCATTAAGTAAGAAAAAAAAATCTGAGTGACTTTTAAATTTACTTTAAAATGAAGTACATAGTGTGAAGAAACTTTTATTGCAAGCATTCATTGGTTTGATAGCTTTAAAAAGAGTTAATTTGCATAATGTCAGAACACATAATGTTAAAATTACCAGAGAGGCTGCCAGTATAGACAAGGATGTAAGAGCTAAATATCCTGATGTTTTAAAAGAAAATAATCAAAAAAGGTGGATACATTGATCAACAAATTTTTAATGTGGATAAAACAGGCTTGTTCAGGTTGGATGCCTTCCTGAACTCAGAGAAGGGTTCTATGTAAGAAAAAAAAAAACAGCATGTACATAAAATGGATTGCTTACCATGTTTATTAGGAGGTGTTGTAAAAAAGAACTTTAAATTAAAACCAATACTTAATTATCAGTCTCAAACCCCCATACTCTGAGAAGCTACAACCACTGATTGCTTCTGGTTCTTTGGCGGTCAAACAAGAAAGCATGGTTGACTAAAGCTGTTTCTGAGGACTGTTTTTCCAAATTTTTTAACCCAACTGTTAAAAAAATACTTCAAAGACAATAATACCATGGTCAAAGTATTACCTATTTTAAATATTGCCCCAGGTCTTCCAGTTACACTTTGTTAATTATGTGAAAATGTGAACCTACAAATTTGCTGAGATGTAGATAAAGATCTCTGCACCTATCAGGTTAGAGTGAATGAGCATTTAAAGAGAAGATAGTTTAATCTATGCTGCTAAAATAGTTTAAATGATAACAATCTTACTGTGAGTGTAGGCTCATCTTTAGGCATGATATTATATAATTTAATTTTTTAAAAATTTTTCTTTCTATACCTACTCTACTACTTTGTAATAAATGAAGCATCAATACCTTTTTCTTATCCTTTGCTTTTATTTTATATTAGTAAACAGATTTGAAACTAATTTAAAAAACTCATTGACCATTCCATTGTACTGAAACCAATTAGCATATTTATATATGTATATAAATTGAAATAATTCAGAGAATTTTTTTCACATGAACTGAGATCTAACAATATTGTTTTGTTTTATTTTGTTGTGGTCATTATGCATATTGTTCTATCAATTCTGCTGCTTTACTCTGCATAAATTCATAAAAGCCTTCCCAAGATTCTCTGAATTCTTTGTATTTATTATTTCTTAAGACCCAATAACATTCTATTACATTTATGTTTGTTCAACAAAACCTCAGTTGATGCCTTGTAGACACAGTATAGTACAATACAAAGAACTTTGACTTTGTTATTTAGAGGACCAAGGTTGAAATCCTGATTCTGACACTATCTATGGTTACTTTCAGCAAGACAACCTTCTTGAGCTTGCTTTCTCTTTTGTAAAATGAGGGGGATGGTCTAGATAGCTTTTGATAGCTTTTCTAGCTTTAGTTCCATGATCCAATGATGAATTCTCACTCTTTTCCTACTTTTTTTTTTTAGCTCCCAGAAAAAATGTACTGGTTACTTCAATGCAAAGGTGCAAAAATGTGAAGATGGACAGAATTATTTTGGAAAACATGGTCCATGAAGAAAGAATCAGAGAGGACAAATATGTGTTTTTTTTGCTCGGCAGTGGGACTAAGTGACTTGCTCAGGGTCACACAGCTAGTGAGTGTTATGTGTCTGAGGCCAGATTTGAACTCAGGTCCTCCTGACTCCAGGGTGAGTGCTCTATCCATTGTGACACCTAGCTGCCTCAGACAAAGATGTATTTTATACTGAAGCCTCATATCTTCATAGCATTAACATTTTTCTTTGGGAAAAGTGCTCTATCACTGTGCCACCTAGTGCCCCCATCATTTTCTTCAAAGCAGTCTTAATGTTTGTGAGTGTTCTGGCCCAGTAAATGCAGCGATTTACACCAAGTCTCTGAATGCTGCCCACTCCTTTTCTGCTCCACTGTTGCTAACTCTGTGCTGACTCAGCTTCTGTCCAGGTCAGTAACAAGCTGTTCACGTATGGAGAAGCTCTCTAATCTGTTGACATTTAGTCTCATGACAGTCTTCTTACCTTGGGGCTGCCACTTTTATTGAATGCAAAAGTTTTGAAGAGGATAAGTCTATGATCAGTCCAGCACTCTGTGCCTTTGTCATTCTCTTTGTCATCCTGCTTGTCTCTTCTTACAATGACACAATCTATTAAATGCAAATGTTTTCTATGAGGGTGCAATATTTTGTTGCATTTAAGTAAATCAAAGACAATGTTGGTAATGAAAAGGTCGTGACACACAAATGTCTTCAATAGTAAGTGACCACTGCTGTTGCTGTTTCTGACTCAATTCCTCCCGAAGACTTCCTCCCATGTATGATAGTATGTGCCTACTCTGGCATTAAGGTCACCAGAATAATTAGCTTATGTTCTTTGGGCACTTTGATGATGAGAGTCTCCAGGTTTTTATAAAAAAATTTTTTTTGAACTCTTCAGTGTTCAGCATGGAGGGAACATATACACTGATGATGATGGTGTGGAACTTTCCTGCAAATGGCATTGAATTGTCATGAGCCTGTCATTCACTCCTTTTGGGAGGCATGCAAGCTTCCTGATTAGATTAGATCTGAGTGCAAAACCTATACCAGCTTCACAGTACTCCTCATCGCATCAGCCAATCAGAAAAACATGTATCCATCTACAATTTCAGTAATCTGGATTTAATTTGCCAGCCTTATTTCACTCAGATCTGCTAATTGTATTTGGTACCTACCGAATTCTCTCTCAACAAGAGCTATTCATCTTTTAGGTTTATTGGATTTTTGTGTTGTCCATGAACATGTGCACATTCCATGTACCAATGAAAAGTGGAATAATTTTTTGTAAATTTTTTTTGTATGTCTTGACTGTAGGATGGGAATCTTGCTTACCATGGTAAGTAGGCTAGGGTTGGGTGAAACAATTTTTAGGGTACCTTTTCTAGCCCCTTCCTTATGCCATAAGGTGAGCAGTGCAGTTCTTTAAAAAGCTGCTCAGACATCTAGGGGCTACTGAATTCCACTGTTGTTTCAGTCCAGTGAGAAGATGGCCCTATGCCTTGGGCTACCAGTGTGTAGGGTTGTGACTATAGCTCCCAGTGTATCTGCACCTGATGCTTCATCACTTGTCCATCAGCACAGGGCTTCAAAGTAGGTAAAACAGTGAGATAGTAAAATATTAAGATAATATAGTAAAATAATAACATAGTAAAATAATATCATAGTAAAATAGTGGATGATGTGTAATGTCTTGACTTGTGTGTTAATTGGATTTCAGTGAGGCAGAGTTTTACAAAGTTGTCAGCCTCACTCTCTCTTCCAGAGTCACTGAAGTCCATTGGCAAGACAAAAGTCAGGATGACTTCATGGCCCAGGATGCAGTTGTCAATGTCTGACCAAACTCCAATGCCTTTATGGTTGTTGGAGCAAATTGCTCTTATCTGACCATTCCACTGGAGGCAGTCTTCACATGCTTGGGGTAGACATCCCCCTAATTAACCAGTGGATTTGAGATCTATCAGTTATTCTCAACCTGGCTTAGGCCATCTGCCAAGATGGTTTAATTGGGGTGTGACAGCCATACATACTATAGCTTCTTGGAGCCACAAGTTAGAGTTGGGTGACAGGTAAACATCAAAGGTGGATGAGCAGTCCTGAAAAGGGCTTGGCAAGCCATCAGATCAGAGGGACTAGTCCTCCCTGAACACCTCATTACACCACAGTAGGGACATGTGATATAAATACAGATACTATAGTATAATATATATATTAAGTTCACTAGGAATATTCAAAATATAGTACTAGATAAAACTTGGTGGCAGAGGAGGCAGGAAGGAAGGGAAGGGAAAGAAGAAAGGAAGGAAGGAAAGAAGGAAACAAAAAGATGATCGCGGGCATAAGCATAAGTTTGAGATATTGCTGAAACATCCAGTTTTGAATATGGGTTTGAAGCTCAGACAAACGAGATACGGTTTGGATGTCATCTGCATAAAACATGATAGTTAAAGCTGTGGGAAGAAATCAAGTTTCCAGGAGAGAAAGAAATATATTTTGTATTAACTCGCATTCTCTGACCCTTCCAATCCACACAATTTAGTTAATAGGCAAAGTAAGGTGGAGAAAACAATCTATACCTTCAATTTAGCTAAAGTCTGTCACAGACATAGTTATTATTTTACAAGCACTTGAAAAGAAATTCTGACCACCAAATAACTCCCTGTTGAACAGAACTCCTTGAGAAGCTATTTCAAGCTCACATTTTATAGTAATCATGAAACAAAAGTTGAAGAAATTCTACAACAACAGAATTGGAGTGAGGGTTGGGAAGACGGCTAGTAAACTTGTTTTCTTCTATCCATCAGTCCTTTCTCTTTCCCCTTGCTAGACATCCTCAAAAACTCGCCTGACCCTGACCACATTAGCTTCCTCTCTTCTCATTTGGCAAGAAATACAAACTCTGAGGTTCTTTAATGATTTAGGTCTCCTTACAGGAAGCCATGAAGCTTTACTTTGGGACTATTACAGTGTCTTCTGGTGCTTTTGTTTTTACAGGGCAATAATTTCCTCTTAACCCTATCCTATTTTCCACTGAAATTTTCCTTCTTTTTTTTTAATTTATTTTTTGGTTACATTTTAAGTTGTAAATTGTCTCTCTCCCTCCTTCCCCGCCTCTCACTAGAGAAGGCCACCATTTGACACTTACACACACACAGACATACGCACAAAGACATACTCATATAGATAGCTAGTTAGTGGATAGAGCACTGGGCCTGGAGTCAGGAGGACCTGAGTTCAAATCTGGCCTCAAGATACATACTAGCTGTGTGACCCTGGGCAAGTCACTTAACCCTGTTTCCATCAGTTTCCTCATCTCTAAAATGAGCAGGAGAAGAAAATGGTAAACCACTCCAGTATCTCTGCAAGAAAAAACCAAATGGAGTCATGAAGAGTCAGACAGACTAATTGACTAAATAACAATTCTCTCTCTCTCTCTTTCTCTCTCTCCCCACCCCCCCCCAGCTAATCATACTATATATACTTCCATATATCAGTTCTTTCTTTGGGGGTGGACAGTCCATGCAGTCAAGGAGTTTACAATCTAATCCAATCACTTTGAGAATGTGTACTGCATGAGGGCTCTAGGTGGCATAGTGCATACAGTGTGAAATCTGGCCTCAGACACTTACTAGCTATGTGACCCTGGGCAAGTCACTTAACCCTGTTGCCTTAGTTTCCTCGTCTGTAAAATAAGCTGGAGAAGGAAACGGCAAACCACTCCAGTATCTTTACCAAGACAACCCCAAATAAGGTCACAACTGGGAAAAAAAAAACACAACTGAACCATGACAGTTTCATTCCACAGCCTTAGTCAAGAGTATACTGAAGATAGCTAGAAATGGTTCATGAGGACACATCTTTAGATTTTCATTGTGAGCATTTATACCTCTGAAATCAATAAAGACTACAAATCATGGCTTGATTTATTGTTTTGTTAGTTGTCTTGAATTAATAAAGTGATGGAGAACAAGTTAATAATGCAGATTAAACATAAAAGTAGTGTATTCCCAACTCTCCTCTTCTCTCAGCCCCCAAGCTAAATGCTGGGCCTGAAGTCAGAAAGACTTGTGTTCAAATATGACCTCAGATACTTACTAGTTATGTGATGCTGGGCAAGTTTCTCAAGCTCTATTTGCTCCAGTTTCCTCAATTTTAAAATGGGGACAATAATAGCACCTATCTTTCAGAGTTGTTGTAAGGATCAAATGAGATAATAGTTGTAAAAAATGTGTATCACAATGCCTGACACATAGTAGATGTAGCTTTCTACAGAGAGAAAAATAGTGTGATTCCTTATCAATTATCTAGGATTATTCATTGTAATCTATTAACTTCTTTTTGGTATTATTTATATTGTTGCAGTATTATTCTTTTAGTTCTGCTTTTTTCAGTGTGTATCACTTGATAATCTTTCCATGTTCCTTGGAATTCCTCATATTTTATCAATTCTTATGATATAATAATATAGCATTACATTTATCTGCACAATTCATCCATTCTCCAATTGATAGGCCCTCATTTTGTTTCCAGTGTTCTTTTGACTACCACAAACAACAATAACTCATATTTACACAATGCTTTTCCTTACAGTAACCCTATGAGGCAGGTAGAGCAAGTGCTGGAAAACAAGGCTCAAAGAGATACTTAGCCTTGGTCATGAAGCTAAGAAGTGAGGGACCTGATGTGACTCCTAGTCTTTTGAGTAAGAGTCCAATTTCCATTCTTCTAGACTAGGGGTTCTTAACCTGAGATCTATGAACTTAGTTTTTAAAATTTATGTATTTTTGATAACTATATTCCAATATAATTGATTTCCCCTGTAATCATATGTATTTCATTTTGCGTATTTTAAAAAATTATTCTGAGAAAAGGTCTTTAGGTTTCCTGAGATTGCCAAAGCCTCACAAGGGGTCCATGACCTAACAAAAGGTTATGATCCCTTGCACTAGATCTTCCAGGTCATCTCAGCCTTGGTCAGTGTACTTTCCATATTCCCCTTTCCCACATAGCAGCTTGGAATGCTATTAATGGAAAAGTAAATTCAAAGATCCAAATCATAAAGAGTTCAAGGTCTATTTGTTTAAATTGTGAATTTTGATAATTATTTTGATTAAAAATAGCTCTCTTCTGATAGCTAGGCCACTTGTTTCCCAGCAACACTCAAATGAAAACCCAATTAGTCCTAATTCCCTGGGAAAGATTATTGTTCTCAGTCATGTAATATCTCATGAGACAAATGATGTGTTGAAGTATTTTCCAGAGGGAGGCCAAATGACAGAAAACATATTTATTGGGATTTGTAGACTTCAAATTCATCCCTCAAGTGAGTTGAAAAGAGATGTCTCCAGGGCCTAAGATTAACTCAGCTAGACTCCATTGGCTTGGTTTTCTTTTAATGCTGGAATTTCAGAGTCTAGAAGAAGAACAGCATTGAGCCCAAGGTTCTCTGAATAGAAACTTTTGGATACTCATTAAGTATTTTAGGTTTTTTTTTTTTAATCTCTATTTTGTGCTTCTTGTAGGACCAAAGTTTAATGGGTTACAGGTCTTTTAGGGATTTTGTTCAGCAATAGGTTCTCCTCGAAAAGATTATCCTCCTTAAATGTTAACTTTTATTTAAGTTTACTAGCTTTGTCCTTTGCTCTGAAATGTATGAATATGGTGTCTGTGTATGGATTGCCTCACATTTTATTTTATTTTATTTTTTCAGCCAAAGACAAGGTTTATTAGAACATCTGTCATATTGGGCAGAATCTTAAGGAGTCTGAATATTAGTAAGCTATTGGCTAGATTATAAGACTTTGACCAGTCAGTTCAGCTAGGTGGTGCAGTGGATAGAGCACTGGCCCTGAAGTCAGGAGGACCTGAGTTCAAATCCGGCCTCAGACCAAACACTTGACACTTACTAGCTGTGTGACCCTGGGCAAGTCACTTAACCCCAGTTGCCTTAAAAAAAAAAAGAATCTGACCAGTGGCTAGATTTTAAGAATCCAAGCATTTTAATGGAGGCAAGATGGACCTTATATACAGACAGACGATGGGAGAGATCTAGGAGTGGCCAAATAGTCTGAGGTAATAGAACTCCAGGGGTGGCCAAGGGAGAATGGAGCCTAGATAGGATTAAAGGTGGGAAGTGGCCTGGGGCCATAGGGAAGTATGGAATCACAGCCTGAGGAGAATGCCAGATATTTGGCCATGTGGGAAAGTCCAGGGTTTTTCCTTTTTGGGGTCTAGATCCCATCCTCATCATTCCCCCCTCAAACAAATGGGACTCAAATTCTTGTGGAGTAAGGGGCAAAGGTCTCAGCTTCTGAAACTGCTTCCTGCTGGCAAGGGGCGTAGAGCTGTCCCTACCTTGAGGGGGTCCCAAAGAGGAGGTTGGCTGGAACTGAGCACAGGCTACATCCAGGGAACCATGTGGGGACATTGGCTGGTATTTGCTGTTTGCTACCAACTGTAGGTGAATGGCCCAGAGTCTAGAAGACATAAATCTGACAGAAAAAAACTGCAGGGCCCACATATAAAGCAGGGACTAGATTTAGGGCCCAACTTTGAGAGGATAAAACATCCTCAGCTCTGTTTGGAAAACTCAGGAATAGCCAGATGGGTAACATTCCTTTTCAAAGGAACATAATGGGGAAACTGAGCCAGGAGGATCCCATCTTAGACTGAGGCTCATATTTTAGAAGATGAATATTGTAACTTGAATATCCTCACCATAATATATACCAGAGTAACATTCTAAACCCACATATCAGAATAGATGTAGAGAAAGAGCTGGTCTTGAAGCCAGAATGACATAAATTCAAGTCACTCTTGGGATACATACTGGCTGTGTGACCCTGAACACGTTGTTTAATAACTCAGAGTTCTAATCAACTCTCTAAGACTATAAGTTGCAGAGAAGACACTGGCCTGCACTGGTAAAGGCAACTCTCAGCTGGGAGTTCCCAGCATCATTAAAATCAATCCTTATCTTGGTCCAGTCACTATCCTTAAGCTGGTTTATTATTTATGTATTCACTCATCTAATTTTCATAAATCTCATATAAATTTGGACTGCTCTTCACAGGACTTCCTGGCTTAGATCCAGGTATAAATTAACACAACTTCCTGCCTTCTTTGGACCTTATAAGATATGATAAGTTTCTATTACCTCTCTTTTTACTTTGACCAATTTGCATCAGACACATGAGAGGCCTATTGTAAAATAATAAGTCTTTAATGATAGAGAATTTTCCTGTGCCCTTGACATGATAGTGTGGGAAATATTTTTTGGGGGGTAAAATTGAAGCAGCTGACTTGAGATCTAAATATATTGTGTATTATCAACTCACATTTTCTGACCCTTCCAATCCTCCCATCAGTTAATAAGTTGAATAGTGTGGAAGAAAACAGTCCACAATATACATTTACCTAAAGTCTGTGAGAATCACATCTATGATTTTACAGGCACTTACTTGGAGATAGATTCTGACCACCGGAGCTCATGCTGTTAAATAGAACTCTTTCTGAGAAGCAATTTTTGATTCACATACAACAATAATCATGAAACAAAAGATGAAGAAATTCTACAGCAGCACAAAACAAAAACATGTAGTTTTCAGTTATGGTATTTGAATTGTTTACCAAAGGGAAAATGGTAATAAATGTATAGCCTTGGGGAAGATTGGACTTTTCCAAACATTGAAAGCCTTTGCTCCCTTGACCTGATCAAAAGTTCTGGTTTTGGGGGGAAGTCAGTTAATGTAGTCAGCTATGCAAGAGAAACAAGGGAGACCCAGGACATTGTTACAACACTCATTCCTAGTGTTAAACAGGGGAAAAGTTAAGTGTTTGTACACTTCCACAATAGTTGTCAATATTTGCCAGCTAATCAGTCTATGATTAAAGAAATTAATTCAGGTTATTCACTGGAAGGTCAAATACTAAAGCGGCAGCTTAAATACTTTGGCCACATAATGAGAAGACGAGAGTCATTGGAAAAGACCCTGATGTTGGGAAAGACTGAAGGCAAAAGGAAAAGGGGACAGCAGAGGATGAGATAGATGGATAGTGTCATGGCAACAATGAACGTCAACTAGGACAGACTTTGAGAGATAGCGGGGGATAGAAGGGCCTGGTGTGCTATCGTGCATGGGGTCACAAAGAGTTGGACATGACTGAATAATTGAACAACAACAAAGTTTTCCAGCTAAGGAAATCTGACAATGAGAGATCGTGATTGATTTGTCCTTCGTTCTTACAGCAAGTCCTCTGCAAAATTCTGATTAGCAGTGTCCATTCCTAACGTCGAACACCATACTATCTCCTAGCCTACTCAACTACTGGTTCCAGTGCTGATCCTGAAGTTCCTGTCCAAGGCCCATTTTTCTCATCACCTTCAGACTATAACATGGGAAGATATAGTATCCATAGGATTTATAGTTGGAAATGACCTTAGAGATCACAGACTCCACTTATAAATGAAACAGAGGTCCAAAAAAAAAATGACTTGCCCAAGGTCATGAAGGTCATATTATGTCAAAGACAAATGCTGACCTGTTTAGTCCCCCAACAAATCTTTCTCCCAGGTTCAGTGTGTTGTTTCAAAAATATTTATCTGATGTTGTCTGAATAGAGAATATCCTCTGATATATGCTGTGGCGCTCCAAGTCAGCAATCCAAAATTGGGTTAGAATCATTTCAGTACTAGTAATAATAAGTCAAATGATGAACAGAAGTGAGCCTGCCATGATGGCTTAGTGAACCTCAGAACTTAGATAAATTTTAAAGGCTGTTTGAGTGTGTGTGTGTGTGTGTGTGTGTGTGTGTGTATGTGTGTTTCTGTCTCACTTTTCCCCTGAAAGATGGAATACAAGGGGCTGAATTTGGGTAACTTTATATATTTATAAACCTTAGAGTAAGCTAGGAAGTAAAAGTTTCTGAGAAGAGGAAGAAATTAAAACCCAAATCAAAAGCTTGGCATGCAATGGGAATCCATATTTTGATTGGGGCTGATGAGCTGAAGGCAGTTAAGATGGTAAAAAGATTCAAACCTATGAGGAAAAAGTTCACTGACTTCAAGGAAGGAAACAAGAATTTATTAAGGACCTACTATGTTCTAGGTATAATCACTTTACAAATATCTCCTTTGATCCTTATAAGAGCTCTGGAAGGTAGGTACTATTATTATCTCCACTTTACAGTTGAGAAAACTGAGGCAGGTAGGATTTAAGTGACTTGTCCAGGATCATACATCTGTAAGTATTTGAAATTGGATTTGAATTTTTTTCCTAACTCCAGTCCCAGGAGTTTATCCACTGGGCCCCATAGCTGTCTCATATTCAAATACTTGAAGTGCTGTCATGTGGAAGAGTATTTAGGATTCCCTTTGCTTTGCCTAGCACTGGATGAAATATACATGCTTGCCAATTTGACTTAATTTGATTTGACATGTGTAGAAGAATGAAGTTTCCATCATCCTGGGAAGGTTATTTGTTGGTTCCATGCCAAATAATACAAGAGAGAAGATAATCAATCAGAGATTAGAATATTTCATTTAGTGGATCCCAAATATACAAATATAATATTTAGAAAAATCTGAATACTTGCTTGTAACTAGATTAATAATTTATTATAAGCAGATCTCTCCTAATAAGTCATTAGCCACTGGTTCTTAAGGAGTTAGAGACCCCTTTGGTTTACCAGCATCCCTGGTCTCAAATGGTTTTGAGTTGTGAATTTAATTAGCTAACTGTTTACTCTAATTACTTTTGAAAACTTTAAGAGGAGTGACAGATATCACACCTTATGAGAGTGGCTATCATTAGAAATGAGTATTCACCAAGGGATTCTGGGACAAACACTTTCAGGATATTTGGATCTCATTAACACACCCTTGTTAGCTTCAGTAAGTAGCAGAAGATAATTATGAAGCCTTTTAGTTCATAGCCTTTAACACCTTCTGAAGCAATGAAAAGAATGCACGTATGCATGCATGTAAATGTGCAGTTAGAGACATATTTAGGAAAATCTTGCTGTAGAGATTCAGAAATGCTACTTTCCATTGGAGGAGGGGAGAAGAGTTGTTAATGTTTATTGGCTAATGAAAATGAATAATCATTCATGTGCAAACCAGATACCTTCTGAGTACCAGGGAATCAAGATCACCAAGTTGCTTTGTTTTATTTTCTGCTAGCTTCTTTGCTGACTTCCCCCTACCTTCCAGGCCCCTATCCTACTGTGACTAAGAATGCTCTCTGGGCTGGAATTATGAATAAAGAGGAAATTCAATGGGTAAATTAAATAAGTCATACTGAACAGGTAAAGAGACTCCCAAAGCAGGGAACATCAGGGAGGTGAATTAAGCACTCTTGCCTCTTTGAAGGCCTTTGGGTATTTACTTACTCTTCCTTTCTTCTTCTGGTCAAAGGCACGTTTCTTGGTGGTGCTATAGACATCCTTGGTTACTTCCTGGCTTGGAAGCGCCTTATATTGAGCCAGACAGAGTAACACAAAGTATCCCTGCAGGCTCAGCAAGCATGGACTTCAGGCAGGGAGCAAAAGAGGCCAGGAGGAAACCAAAGTGGAAAAATGCCAGGCCATTACAGAATTAATGAATCTCTGAATTGGAAGGGGCCTCGAAGATCATCCAGTGCCACCAATTTTTGAGCAAGGAAGCCCCTGCATAATATTGCTTACCATTAGATTGTGAGCTGCTTGAGGGCAAGGACTGCCTTTTGCCTTTCTTTGCACCTCTAGTACTTAATACAGTGCCTGGCACGTGATAGATGCTTAATAAGTGCTTATTGACTGACTGACCCATCATTGGTCTAGGGCCCAGCAAGAAAGTGTGATCAAATGGATATAGACTATTGAAGTGATAGTAAGGTTTTCTCTACCAGCAGCATTCTGGCCCTGGTCTCCAACTCATAGTTGCTCAAGGACTTGGACGACCCTGACTTTCTCTGATAGATTGGGATAGATTAATAAATTAGGCATTCCAGAGGCATCATGGGTGAAGTGCCTTACATTTTGAGAGCTACTTCCATTGGATTGATTGCTCAATTCCATCAAAACTTTACTTACTTTACCCAACACAATCACAGCCTCTGTAACATTGGAAAAATAGTTTCTTCGTCTATAAATCTGGAAGAGGATCTATACTCTGTTTACGTGATATGGATATTTGGGGATGATAATAGCTCACATTTGCATGGTGTTTTGTTGTGCAGGAGGTAGTGCAAATTTTTTCACTCGTCTTTCATAAGCAAGCTCTGAGAGGTTAAACGGCTTTGTATTTATATTCCCAGCAACTAGACGCTGTTGTTTGTCCTTTGTTTTCAAAGAGGACCAAGATATCACAGGGTGATGTCTTGATTCATGTGTGAATTGGATGTGACTGAAGCAGAGTTGCACCAAGTTGTCAGCCCCACTCTTCCACAGTCGTCGAAGTCCAGGGGCAAGAAAAAAAGTGCTGGCAATGGCCTGGGATGCAGTGGCTGACCTTAGACTCTAATGCCTGACCACACTCTAAGTGCTCCACAGTACCTGCTTCTGTCACCGTCATGCCTATTGGAACAAACTGTTCTCATCTGCCCATTCCACCAGAGGAAGTCTTCACATGCTTGGGGTAGACACCCCCCTAACTCACCAATAGGTTTGAGGCCTGTCAGTTACCTTCAACCTGGTTTAGGCTGTCTGCCAGTTTACCAGGGTGTGGCCACTGCTCATGCTACAGCTTCTTGGAACTGCAGGTGAGAGTTGGATGCCAGGTGGAAACCAAAGGCAGATGAGTAGCCCTCAAAAGGGCTTGGCAAGCTTTCATACCAGAGGTGCTAGTCCTCCTTGAGCAACCCATACACTTCAGCAACTAGTACATTGAATAACATATAATAGGTGATAGTAGGTGCTTAATAAATGCTGTTTGATTAATTGATACAGAATTTGAACCTACATCTTGACTCCAACCCTTGACACAATCTCCCTTTCATTACAAGGTAGATAGATATAGATAGATAGAATCATGAATTTGTCTCCCTACTGTAAATCTCCAATGATAATTTTCTAGTGAAAGAATGAATACGCTGTCTCTGCTTCTCCCTCCTCCCAACCCCCCCCCCCCCCGCCCCCGCCCCAGACACATACTACTCACTCTGTAGTTTCAATCTACATGCTTTGAGGGCAAGGTCTATGTTTTCTACTTTTGTGCTTCCACAGTGCCCAATAGGCACTGGGCACACCAAATTAATACATCCTTCTTGGCTCACCTATTCTCTTGGTGCACTCTGTCATGCTGGCCCAAAGACAGAAGGGTCCAGAGTCAGAGAGGAGGTGGAACCTGTGAGCAAACTAATTCCAGGGCTTTTCACATTCACATGGTTTATATGCTTACCATTAACAATGAGCTGGAAACACCACTCCCCAAAATAGTCAAAATCCTCTTCCCTTTATCAGACTCAAGAGCAAGCAATCTGGGTTAGAGAGAGAGAGAGAGAGAGAGAGAGAGAGAGAGAGAGAGAGAGAGAGAGATAAGAAAGGGGTGCTTATCTCTCATCTGCCTTTAGAAAATATGCATTTTCCTGGACAAGGATGAAAGTCAAGGAAAACCTCTTTGATATATTTGGCAGAAATGCCATATAACATTATAAATGAGGAATTAAATTCATTCAATGAGCATTTATGAACCACTTAAAATATGGATGAGAGTGACTGGGGATCCAAAGAAAAACCCAGATAGCTCCTGCCTTCATTCACAGTTAATATTTTTTAAGGACTTACCGTATTCTGTCAGGGGTGGTCACATATGGCCCTCTAGGTCCTCAAGTGTAGCCCTTTGACTGAATCCAGGTTCACCACTCCTGTTAAGACACTGTGCTAAATGACACAGATACAAAGAAAGGCTAAAATAGTACCTTCCCTCAAGGAGCCCACATTGAGCCCACATTCAATTAGGGAAACACGTAAAAAAAATTGCACATGTAAGAATAGGTGCACATACACATATATATATATATATATATATATTTACACATACATATATATATATATGTATGTGTGTATATTTACGTAAATAGTCAATGGAAAAACATCTCAAAAAAAAGGGGTGGGGGGAAAGGAGGAAAAACAGCAGGGAAGGTCTGCTCCAAAATTTGGGATCTGAGTTGAGTCTCAAATGAAGCCAGGAAAACCAGGAGCCTGAGTTTAGAAGGAATAGCACTCCAGGCACTGCTTTCAGCCAGTGAAAAGACATGGAAGATAGAGGTGAGAATGGGTTAGTGGGGACAATATATACAAGTCAGGAAATAAGGAGAATTTTTTTTTCTGAACTAGGACTGCAATGTTTTTGTTTTAAGAATCGTCTTCTATTAATAAAGATCGGAAACTATTTGGCAATTTTTAGTCTTAGAGAGTTTCTTGAGGGTACTGAGAGTGACTTTAAGTGATTTGTTCAGAATTACAAACTGTATGTATCAGAGGAATGACTTGGACCTAGGTTTTCCTGGCTCTTAAGGTCATATCTATATCCATATCACTAAGCTGCTTCTCATAAATACAAAAAATATACAAAATAATGTAGAGTACTTTCAAGAGGAAGGAAATAGCCTATTAATCACCTAAACAGTTTCCTATTCCCAGTGCTATGTATATTGAAGGTTGTCAGGTCACCTACCACCTTAAAAAATCATACTTGAAATGCATTTTCTGATGATTTACTCAGTTTCATTTTCAGTATCCTAAAAAAAAAAATGGGAAATTCTGTTTTCTCACATTCCTTGAGGTGAATAGCAAGTTGGTGGGTACACAACGGGGTGGCTGTATTGTGTATTCAAGGAAACTGGAGAATTTAATGGAAAAATCATGGCTATCATGCAGAAGGTTGACACTACCTGACAGACCCCAATATGCATTATTAGGAGGCATAAGAATACTCTTATCTGTGAGAGATCTCATGCTTTGGCATTTTCCTAGTTATTTAAAAGAAAGCCACATTTTTTGTGTGTGTTCATTGCAGCAGTTAGAATGTTCTGAAAAAATAAAGAACACTTCTCAGTATCAATAAATGGTGAAGTCCTTTTAGTTTAAAAATATATACAACTTACTGAAGCCAAGTGCCTCTTATCTGAGCTGAGCACAATAGGTTTAAGGGAATTGGAGAGACAGAACACAGCAAGATAGAAATTGCTCCTCCAAAACGGTTGTAAGAGCTAGTGTCTCAGTACATTGCAAGAATTTTCAAAAATTCCTTAGCAGGGCTATGAAAATGAGAGGAAGAGCAGGTGGTGAGTCTTTCACACTGAAAATACTGTGGTTATTGCTGAGCTGTCTTACAGAATTATAAAACTGGAGATTATGTTGTTCCCTGTTCTTTTGGGAATGGGGGATATGAGGAAGGAAAGGTAACTTGGAGTCAGATTGGAGAAAGACTGGAATGACTCATTGAGGGGTTTGGGAGTTCTCTTTTAGGTCATAGGAAATCATTGAAGATTTCGACCAGGAAAATGATGTCATTTTAACTATATCCCTGGAAGCCTAATTTGGAACTATAGTGTCAGATGGATTGGATAGTGGTGGGGTAGGGAAATTATTTAGGAGGCCCTTGTAATAGTCTGGAGATGAAAAGGGGATGGATAAAGGATACAACAATTGGAATATAAAGGAAGAGAGCTACAAAAAGACATCAAAGAAGAATAGGGAAGATCTGGTGACTAATGGATTATGAGGAAGAAGAAAGCAAAGATGACCCCAAAGCTTGCAGAATGGAAGAAAAGTGATAAAAATATATTTTTTAAAATAGTGAAGTCAGGAGGATTAGCCAATTTGGAGTGAGAGGGTAGGAAAGAAGATAAGAAAATTCAATTTAGGCTAATTAAGTATGAGATGCTGATGGGTCATTCAAGTATGGAAATATGATGCTGGCAATTAGAAATATGAGACTGGGTCCCTGAGAAGTGTCAGCTGGAGATAACTCTTCCTGAGGTTAATTGTTAATTGTAAAGATCATAGAATCACAGAATCACGGATTTACAATTGGAAGAGATCTGCAAAGTAATATAGTCCATTCTGCTCATTTTACAGATGAGGAAACTGAGGCCTAGATAGGCTAAATGTCTTGGCCAAGGTCAGGCATTAAGTGACAGGGCTGGGATTTGAACCCTGGATCTCTAATTCCAAATCCAGTGTTTTTTCCCTGTAACATATAGCTTTATTCTGAACTTGAACATATAAATATATTTGAATCTCATGTCTTATATTTCTGAAAGATCCAGGAGTTTTTGTGCTCTCTAAGCCATGGTTGTCAATAATGCTTGTGTAATGACTAAATTTTTAAGTGTTAATACTCTGTTCAAGGCAGAAGACCTTAATTAAATGGTTTGGTTCTGGGGACATATACATAAACAAGAATTAATAACTTGATGAACAATTCTTCCTTTTTGCAAACTTTTGCTATACCAAAGACTCTTTAAAGATGCTGCTGCTGACAGCTATTTTCTTGGAGAGAATTACCATTATCAAGAAGTCAGGGAAATAGATATGTGGGGGAGGAAGGCAGCAGCTGTTGCCAATAATCCTGAAGAGGGCACCATCCCCTCTCCCACATGGAGGCTGTTTATAACTAGCTCATTAAGGCAGAATGAGCCCAAGATTCAGAGTGTTTCTAGTTTGGGTCTCATGTTGTAGAAATAATTGTGTTAAAAAGGAAGACAGCAACTTTGGGGGGGGCCTCTGTGTGGCAGAGAAGTGTGCCTCTGAGGACTCTGATTATTTGGGTGGCTTTTTCCTGTGGGGTGTGTGTGTGTGTGTGTGTGTGTGTGTGTGTGTGTGTAGAGGAGAAGAGTCTCATGCAGTGTAAATGACTAGAGATCCTAAGGCATAGGATGCACATAGTATTGCTACTGTTCAGTTGTTTCAATTGTGTCCAATTCTTTGTGACCCAATTTGGGGTTTTCTTGGCAAAGATATTAGAGTGGTTTGCCATTTCCTTCTCCAGCTCATTCTACCGATGAGGAAACTGAGGCTAACAGGGTTAAGTGACTTGCTCAGGGTCACACAGTTAGTAAGTGTCTGAGACTAGATTTGAATTTAGGTCTTCAAGACTCCAGGCCCAGTGCTGTATCTACTGCACTTCTTTACTAAATGTTTGTTGAATTGGCTGGGCAGTGACAGGTGAATTCTTAACAAAACCTTCCAAGCCTTTCATTATCTCAGGTAAGTCTGAGACAGTAGGACTTTAGCATTCAGAGGTCACTCTGGAAAGGAGGACAATAGATCAATAACACTTATTGAGTGCTCCCTGTGTGCTAAGAGCTGTACTGGTGTGATGGAGACTTAAAGAAAAATTGACCTGGTCCTTCATCTCAGAGTTTATCTGATGAAATGTATGATATCTGACTAGCAAGTTTTTCTTCATGGAATCTCTTTAGCCTGGGTGCATCTGTTTACCTTCTCATTGTCTAAGCTTCCATCACCCTTTCTTTAAATGAGACCTTGTCTTTGTTTATGTGATCTAAGTCAACAAGCATTTACTAAGAGCTTATTTTGTTCCTGGTGTTGTGCTCACAAGAACAAAAAAAAAGTTCCTGACCTTCAGGAGCTTCTATTCTACTGGGGAACTACAGTAATGTCTACTGCACAGGGGTATTTGCTATTCTTATTCCCTATAATTTCATGGCTCTTGAAAAAATGTAATATTTTAGGCAGGTAAAATCTAGTGCATTGGGCTCTAAACATTGTTATTGTGCAATTCATTAGCAAAAAGTGTTTTTATCATGAGCCTCTAATATCTATCTGTAGATATTTACTTATTTATAAATGATATGCTTATACTACTATACAGTTATATACATTATATCACACAAAGTAATATTATTTCAAAATGGTGAGATAAAGATGAAATATTTGATTCTAGAGTCAATAAGGAGCCCCTAGGTTTTATTGATTGGGGGGGAGGTGATATGGTCAGACCTGTCCTTTAGGAAAATCAGTTTGTCAACTGTATATGGATGGATTGGATTAGGGAGATACTTAAAGCAGAGAGACCATTTAGGAAGCTATTACAAATAGTTCAGGTGAGAAGTGATGAGAGCCTGAATTAGCACAATGATTTTGTGACAGTCTCACTTGGACATGGAGGTAGAAACAAAAATAGTAGGTGACCGATTGGATAAGGAATGAAGGAAAGTGAAAGTTGGAGATGATTAATGGGAGTTGTGACAACCTGGGCGACTGGTAACCTCTAGAGTAATAAGGAAATTTGGAAGATGGGTGGGTTTGAGGGGGAAAGATAACATAATGATTTATGACATGCAATTCATAGGCCAGCCATGCCTACGTATACCATGTAATTCTGTCTCACTCAGAATGAGAGAGGAGGAGGGTTCTTGCTCACCAGACACTGCCCCCAAGTGGAGATCCCTCTCCCCAAGAATGCTTGCTATGGTCATTTAGTGATCTGGTAGAAGGAATGGGGATGGAATATTTTCCTAGTGGCATCTATGCAGTTGCTGTGATAAGGGGTAGTTTTGGCTATAACTGTCTTGAAGGACCAAGATCAGTCTCAGAAAGGTGGAAGGGAGATGGGAGTTTGTACAGCC
The DNA here is from genome assembly GCF_900497805.2 of Vombatus ursinus. Lineage (NCBI taxonomy): Eukaryota > Metazoa > Chordata > Mammalia > Diprotodontia > Vombatidae > Vombatus > Vombatus ursinus. The sequence goes on from NW_020947390.1 coordinate 8,756,437, forward strand.
AAGAGATGGGGCAGAGTGTTGGGCATAAGGATAGATTTGGTTTTGTGGGAGACGAGTCCCATGATTGGCTCTCTAGCTCTCCTATATGCCCCCATCATTTATTGATCACACACCCCTTGGTATTGGGCCATGGTCTCCCTGGTGTAATACCATCACCCATCCACAAGTCCCCCCACAGCTTCCATTTTGGAGCTTTCTTGGGGCATCACTATATGGAGGTGAAGAGCACTGTCTGGGCAACTATGCAGCCAAGAGCCTCCAACCCACTGGTTAATATCTTACTAGCTGAAAAGAAGAAAACCAGTTTGGATTAATGAATTCCACAGGTAATCTCCAAACCTTATTTTAGTCAATAATTTCAATTTCATCCTTCACTAACCTCTGTAGCTCTCACCAGAGTGTTAAGCTGCCCAGTTGAATTGACCAGATTTATTCTCAACCAACATATTATTTGTTTGTTTGTTTTTTAACTAGTCAGAAATATTGTTGCTCTGGTTCCACAGCATATTTCTGTTTTTGTTTACAGCCTATTCAACCACCCACCAGGAAACTGGGGGCCTACTTAGTGATCTTGCCATTTGACTTATTAATGCCATTACTACCTCTTGCTGTAGTTCTGGGAAGAGTGATCAAATCAATATTATTGTTACAGGAAGGGTGTGACAATTGATTTCCTTATTAGTATACTCATAAAACTCCCCAAACTAAAACTTCCTTCTCTGACCACCAATTTCCTATGTGGGGTATATTTCCCTTTAAAGGATAAGCTCCTTGAGGGCAGGAATTATCTAATTTATATATATACTGGAACTGGAGGAATCAGAAAGACCCGAGTTCAAATTTGACCTCAGGTATTCACTATCTGTGTGATCCTGAGCAAGTCACTTAACCTCTGTTTGCCACAATTTCCTCAACTGTAAAATGGGGATGATAATAATAACACCTACCTCTCAAGGTTGCTATGAGGATTAAATGAAATAATATTTGCAAAATACATTTAGTACAGTGCCTAGGATATATAGTTACACTATATAAATGCTTATTCCCTTCCCTTCCCTTTTCCTTTCCCAACTTTAATTAGTGCTTTTTTATTCATTCAAATAAGATTTATTACCCCACCCCACCTCCACCTCCATCCAAGCAAGGCAGATTCCAACACTTTAGCCAGTTCACCCAGAGGGAAAGTTAAATGTATCTTAACCTTAACTGGATCTTTAGTCTTTTAACTGACTTTGAAGACCTGGTACGTATAGCTCATCTAAGGGTTGTGTGAACTACTTCATCTTATTTACTTGATCTAGGTTCAAATGGATCTTTACCTGATCGATCTATTTCCTGCTTGTAGTGTTCTGTATTTGCAAATTTTCTTCTCAATCTCTCAGGTAGTTACCTTTTTTTTTTCTTTGAGAACTAATGTTGTTACAGACTTTATAAATCCTCTTAGGTAATAAATTCATTAGGCAGAAAACTTCCAACAGGTGGGTATGATGGACAAAAATTCATGAAAGTGACTTCAAAGATTACTCATGGCTCCAAAGATTACTCATGGCTCCCCTGGTACCAACTATAACCTAGAATGAGTTACTCAGTTGGCCATTTTGCCACCTTTCTTATCTAGCTTTGCATAAACACAAAGCCAACAGTTGGCTAAAGACCTTTCCCTAAAGGGGAATGTTTATTCTTGGTTGGTTGGATCACATACACACACAAAAAAAACCCAAAAACAAAAACAAAAAAACAAGCAAATTTACATAACCCGAGGCCACTCCTGTCTTCCACACGGAATGGTATATAAAGTAGCCTGGAGGAATGGGCTGTTCTCTCTGGGGTGGTTTGTTCCTGCCAAGGGCATGAACATACAGAATTCACCAGTCCATTGGAGTTTAATCGGCCTTGGTTCTATGTACTGGAAACTATGTGCCTTTCAAAAGAGAGGAGAATGCTGTGTGTTATTTAACATTTCATTGGCAGCAGATCCGCTCAAGTCTGACCAGGAGAAGAAAAAAAAGAAAAAAAGAAAAGAAAGGGGAAAATGATAAAAATGATCATACAAAGTATACAATCTGGATGTTTTATTTTATATTGCATTATATCCTCAGAGAGGTTCTAAGCCTTTAAACGCAATTGAGCTCGTAGCTGGTTTGTTTGGTATTTTCCATTTAGGAAGTGACCTAAAACATACACTTCAAATGGTTTTTTTTTAAATTCCAAATACGAACAAACCCCACACAAATGTCTGAGGGGCAAGACAAAGTCAGAGCAAATACGATTCTTATTGCATTGTCTAAGCAGGGAAGCACACAATTCCCTTGAAAACAGTGGGCAAACTGACTAAATTGATCCATTTCAAGTATTTCCTTCTTGTGGTATTAAGGCCATGCTAGGCATTTCTACTTAATGCCTATTGCTGATAGCATCCAAACCCCTGGAGACAGTTCCCAAGTGGCAAAGATACCTGGAAGAAGTTCTTGGTCCTAGAAAAGCAAACACATCTCTGGCTTATTTAAGAAATAAAGCTTTCTGAGAGAACTGACATGACAATAGTGTTTCAAAGTCCTTGACAGCTCACCTTCAGAAAATAATGTGGGAAGTTAGAATTGGGAGGCTTCTCTTTCTCTTGGGTTGATGGACTTGTACTTATGATTTAGGGAAGTTGCCCTTATTTTCTATACCATTCATTTGACTATTATACACTGCTTTGTACTATTGTTACCTTTATAATGTCCTACATCCAAAATCTAGCAATTTTTTCCATTGGTCCATTTAAAAATCAATCAACAAACACCAATATTTTCTTATTTGTTAGGCACAGATTTCAAAAAAAGATCAGAATAAGGATAACTATGCCTCTGTGTGTGTGTGCATGTGATAGTCTCCAAAATGATATGTCTACCTGAATAGATAACTTTATTTTCACTAATATTTATACAATAGCAAGGTGATGTGCCAAATCCAACAGGGACTCAAGGGCAGAGACTTTGTCTTTCAATATTTTACATAATGGACTTTAGTCTAATATTTTATGTCTTTTTTTGTTGTTGTCTTTATTCTGTCCCCCTCTCTTACTCCAATGTTATTAGATTTAAGCACAGGAAAATTTAGCTAATTCCTTTGGAGCATTCTCCTTGATTTGTACTAGCTCTATTATTACATCTTAATGCGTAGTTTATTACAATGGCTTGATTCTCTTATGGACGTATAAACAACACAGCATGTCAGGTGAAATGGATCATACTCTACATAAAGTTAATGGAAGAATAAATGCTTGAGGTGTTTTCAAGTATAAAATCATAATAAAGAAAATAAATAACTCTAGAAAAAAGTAATGTTTTTGGTCATTAAAAAAATCTATCACCTTTGTTTTGTCCTTAACAGATGATTGTAAAAAAGGACTGAAAGAGACCTTGAGAAGTCATTGGTCTCTTTTACCATATTTTGCCAGGGACTCAGGTTACCTTTCAATAATATAAGAGGAAGAAGCAACATTGACTTCTTATTGCAATGCAAGGTAATACAATGGGGAGAGCATTAGACTTGGAGGCAGGAAGATAGGAGTTTAAATGCCACTTAAGGTACTTACTAACTGTGTGATCATGGGCAAATAACTTTCCTTTTTCAGCTTTTGTAGCAAGTATCTCTGATAAGGGCCTGATATGTTGGTTCTGACCACCACCTGTCCAATCAGCCCTCCCCACCTTCTCTTATCACTTTCCCCTCTTATTTTCCTATAGGGTAAAATAGATTTCTATACCCAACTAAGCCTGTATGCTATTCTCTGTTTGAGCCAGTTCCAGTGAGATGCAGTTCCCTCTCCTGTAATAGGTCTTTTGCATCTCTTCATGCAAGATAGTTTACCCCATTCTACCTCTTCCTTTCCTCTTCTCACAAAGTAATCCTCTTTCACACCCCTTAATTTTTTTATATCATCCCATCAAAGTCAACTTATACATGTGCCCTCTATCTATGTAGACTCTTTCTAACTGACCTAATAGTGTTAAAGTTCTTAAGAGTTACAAGTATCATCTTCCCCATATAGGGATATAAATAGTTTAATTGAATCTCTTATGTTTTCTCTTTCTTGTTTACCTTTTTTTTATGCTTCTCTTGAGTCTTGCATTTGAAAATCAGATTTTCTGTTCAGCCTGGTCTTTTCATACAGAACATTTGAAAATCCTCTATTTCACTGATGATCCATTCCCCCCCCCCCCCCAAAGGATTATACTCTGTTTTGCTGGGTAGATGATTTTTGGTTGTAATCCTAACTCCTTTTCCTTCAGGGATGTCATGTTCCAAGATGTTGGATCCTTTAATGTAGTTAGCTACTAAATCCTGTGTAATCCTGGCTATAACTCTACAATATTTGAATTGTTTCTTTCTGGCTGCTTGCAACATTTTCTCCTTGACCTAGGATCTCTGGAATTTGACTGTAATATTACTGGAATTTGGGATCTCTCTCAGGAGGTGATCAGTAGATTCTTTCAATTTCTATTTTATCCTTTGCTTCTAGGATATCAGGGCAGTTTTCCTTTATAACTTCTTAAAATATGATGTCTAGTCTCTGCTTTTTTTTGGGGGGGGGGTTAAGTGACTTGCCCAGGGTCACACAGCTAGTAAGTGTCAAGTGTCTAGTCTGAGACCAGATTTGAACTCAGGTCCTCCTGACTCCAGGGTCGGTGCTCTATCCGCTGCGCCACCTAGCTGTTCCTAGTCTCTTGTTTTTGATATGGCTTTCCGGTAGTCCAATAATTGTTAAATTACCTCTCCTCAATCTATTTTCCAGGTCAGTTATTTTTCCAATGAGTTAGTTTACATTCCATTTTTTTCATTCTTTTAATTTTGTTTTATTGTTTCTTGATGTAACATGGAGTCATTAGCTTCCACTTGCCCAATTCCAATTTTTAAGGAATTACTTTCTTCAGTGAACTTTTGTACCTCCTTTTCCATTTGGTTAAGTCTACATTTTAAGGAGTTGTTTTCTTCAGTGAATTTTTGTATATCTTTTTTTGTTTGTTTATCTGTTTGTTTATTTGTGTGTGTGTGTGTGTGTGCAAGTGCAAGTGTGCTTCCTTTACTAAGCTGTTGACTTTTTTTTTCATAATTCTCTTGCATCACTCTCATTTCTTTTCCCAATTTTTCTTCTACCTCTCTTATTTGATTTTTAAAATCCTTTTTGAGTTTCTTTTTGGGCCTGAGACCAATTCACATTTTTTTCTTTGATGCTCAATATGTATCCATTTTGACCTTGTTGTCCTCCTCTAAGTTTGTATTTTGAGCTTCATTGTCACCATAATAACTTTCTATAGTCAGATTTTGGTTTTTTTTATTTGTATTTTGCTAATTTTCCAGCCTGTTTTGTGACTTTTATTTTAAAGTTGGAATCTGTTCCTGGGTTACAGGAGTCACTGTCTCAAGCTTTTTGTGCTGGAGGCATAGGGCCTTGCCAGGGGCACAGTGCCTCACTGCTGACCTGCGTCAGGTCTCAGGGCCTTGCTTCTGGCTTGCTGGGGTATGGCCTGATGGCTTGCCCAGATGCCACATGCACTGGACTGCATTACCCTTTTACTTGAGTGAAACAGACTTTCCTGCCAACCTTCTAAGTTCCCTTGGGTTGGAAAATTATTTCACCCCATCTTTTTGTTGGTTCTGCTGCTCCAGAATTTGTTTTGAGGTATTATTTTATAGTTGTTTGGAGGTGAATTCAGGAGAGTTAAAGTGAATTCCTATTTTTTCAACCATCTTGGCTCTTTCCTCAAGGCCTAATATATTAGGAATTGATTCAAATACTGAAGATATTGCCCCCCAAATAAGTGCCTAAAGGATATTAACAGGAAGTTTTCTTTTCTTCCTTTTTTTGGTGAGGCAATTAGGGTTAAGTGACTTGTCCAGGATCACACAGCTAGTAAGTGTCAAGGGTCTGATGTCAGATTTGAACTCAGGTCCTCTTAACTCCAGGGCCAGTGCTCTATCCATTGCACCACCTAACTGCCCCAACAGGAAGTTTTCAAAAGAAGAAACAAAAGCTACAAACAACCATAGAAAAAGAATTCTCTAAATATATAACAAGACAAATACATATTAAAATAATTCTCCAATTTCATTTCACTTCTGTTGATTAGGTAGAAATGGCAAAAAGAAGATGATAAACATTGGAATGGTGTTAGAGAACAGGAATCTCAGTACACAGTTAATAGAACTTTAAATTAGCCCAACCATTCTGAAAAACAATTTTGAATTATCCTAGAAATGTTATTAAACTATACATATCCTTTGATCAGCAATTTTGCTACTTTGCATGTACTCTTAGGAGGAAAAAATGCAAAAGGCCCTAGCTATGCAAAATTATTTATAGCATTTGTAGTAGCAAAGAACTGGAAACAAAGTGCATATCCATTGATTAGGGAATGGCTAAATGGATTGATTCAATGCCTGGGACTTTCAATGTTTGCCTTTGCATTATTCTTGTTTTTATATAAATTTTTCTTCTTCTACTCATTTTACTTTGCATCAGTTCATACAAATCTTCCCAGATTTCTCCACAAACATCCCTTTCATTATTTCTTACTGTACAATAGTATTCTATTACATTTATGTACCATGACTTCTTCAGTCATTTCCCAATTAATGGACATCTTCTCAGTTTTCAATTCTTCGTCACCACGAAAACATCTGCTATAAATATGATTGTACGTATGGGTCCCTTTTCTCTTTCTTTGATCTCTTAGTGGTTTAGACTTAGCAGTGGTAGTAGCAGTAGCAGTGATCAAAGGGTATGTATGGTTTAATAGCTTTGTGGGTATAGTTCCAAATTACTTTCTAGAATGACAAACAGTAAATTAATGTGTTTTCCCATAGCCCTATAGCATTTGTCATTTACCTTTTTGTCAATTTTGCCTATCTGATGGGTGTAAGGTGATACATCAGTTGTTTCAGTTTGCATGTCTCTAATTATTAGTGATTTAGAGCATTTTTCATTTGACTATTGATAACTTGGATTTCTTCCTCTGAAAGCTGCCTATTAATATCCTTTGACCATTTATCAATTGAGGAATGGATCTTATTCTTATAAATTTGATGTGGTTCTTTATCTTGGAAATGAGACTTTTACCAGAGAAACTTGCTACAAAGATATTTTTCAATGTCTTACTTCTCTTCTAATTTTAATTACATTACTTGTGCAAAAAAAAAATGGTCCATTATAGGAGGTAATCTGTGAATTTCTATAATACAGTATCTCTTTGGTCATAAATGCTCCTTTAATTTGTTTATGATGTCTCCCTCAATGTCTAAATCATGTACACATTTGGAGCTTGTTTTGGCATATATTGTGAAATGTTGGTTATACTTAGTTTCTTTAGGATTAAAGATTTTGTACAGCCCATGAGCTAAGAATGGATTTTGCATTTTTAAATAGTTAAAAAAACAAAAGAAAAATGCATTTTGTGACACAAAATGATACATGAGGCAGATGAAAGTTATGTTCAAGTGTTACCTGCTCTCTTCACTCTCAACTCTTTGTTTTATGGACATATTTGCATATTCTATTTATAGGAACTAATTTTCCCCATTCTTACTCCTCCTTTTCCTTTCTCTTAGTATATTCCTTTTCCCTATCATTTTCATTCTTTTTTTTAAGAACATCAAAGCATCACAAAATTGCTACCAGACCCTCTATCTAATTAGACATTCTCTATGACTTCTGATGATGATAGCATTCTGAGGGGAGATATATATCATCTCTTCATACAAAAATGCAAACAATTTAACTTTGTTTAGTCACTTATGATTGCTTGCTCATGTTTACCTTTTAACGTTTATCTGTCTCTGTCAAATTTCCTATTCAGCTATGATCTTCCCATTGGGAATACTTGGAAGTTTACTATTTCATTAAAGATCCTTCCCCCGCCCCTACCTTGTATGATTACTTAGTTTTGCTGGGAAAGTTATTCTTGGATGTAAACTTAGATCTTTTTACCTTCTGGAATATCACATTACAAGCTCCTCACTTCTTTATAGTAGTGCCTACTAAACTTGTGTGACCTGACTATAGCTCTTTGGTACTAAAATTCTTTCTTTCTGGCTGCTTGCAGTATTTCTTCTTCAATGTGAGACCTCTGGATTTTAGTTATAATATTCTTGAGAGTTTTAATTTTGAGATTCCTTTCACATGACTAGTAGATTCTTTCAATTTCTACTTGATCCTCTGGGACTAAGATGTTTGGACAATCTTTCATGATTTCTTAAAATCACATGTTTAGGCTCTTTTTTTTGTTCATAGTTTTCAGGTAGTCCAATATTCTTAAATGATCTCTCTTCAATTTATTTTCTAACTCAATTATTTTTGCTGTGAGACAGCTCATGGCACAGTGGATAGAGCATAGGACCTGTGGTCAGAAAGACCTGAGTTCAGATCTGGCCTCAGACACTCAGTAGGTATGGGACCCTGGGCACATTATTTAACCTTTGTTTATCTCAGTTTCCTCAACTTTAAAATATGGAAAATGATAACATCTACTTCTGAAGGTTGTTATGAATATCAAATGAGATAATACTTGTAAAAAGAGCTTAGCATAGTGTCTGGCACATAATAACTACATAGATGCTTATTTCTCTCCTTCCTCCTCATGAAATATCTCACATTTTCTTTGTTTTTTTTCAATATTTTGACTTTTAATATTTCTTTATGCCTCATGGAGTTATTAGCTTCTATTTGGTCAATTCTAATATTTAAGAGGTTAATTTCTTGGGTAAAGTTTTGTATCTTTGTACAAAGTTCCAAGCTATTAATTTTTAATTGATGTCTTTATCATATATGTAATTTTTTTCATTTTCCTCTACCAATATCACTTGGTTTTTAAAATCATTTAAAAAATTATTTGTTTTTCACTCTTTAATGCTTGCAGATATTCTGGTTGAACTTGTATCTAAGCTGCATTTTATTTTGAAACTTTGCTTGTAGAGATTTTTGAATCACTCTCTCCTAGGTTTGTGTCTTGAGCTTCCCTGTTGACATAACTCTTTTTGGTTGGTTTTTTTGTTTTGTTTTGTTTTTTTTCTCATTCTTCTAGTGTTCCTCTTGACTTTGGATTTTAGTCCTGTGCTCTGTATACTTCTGTGGGGAGTGTCTGACCTGGGTTTCTGCCTTCTTGAAGACTTCTGCTACTTTCACAGCTCAGGCTGGGGGCCTGCAAGCTTTTGGTGATTCCCAAATTGATATTATCTAGGGTGAAATATGCTTGCTGCCCTCCTAGTCTGAGCTTTGCAATTTCCTGATGCAGGTTCAAGTCTGTTAGTTTGTCCCTGGTTGGGAACTGCTGATGAGCTCAGCCACAGAGTGATTGAACTACAGGCTCTTCTTCAGCATAAGACTCCTGCTCCCCTACTTCTGAGATGAGAGCAAGACAGCAACTGTTTGCTTTTGAACCTGTTCCTTGCTCAGAATGTATTGAGGGCCTACCAGAAACTACTCCTCTCCACTACCGCTAGATGTAGATCCCTCCCTCAATCTAAATGGGGACTGGTAGTGGACAATAGAGCAGCCAGATGGCACAGGTTCTGGCACTGTGCTAATTTAGGGATCCCCTTTGATCTCTTCCTGCCCTGGTGTCATGTCATGTCCCTCATTCAGTCCATGGACACTGGAATGCTTTGCATGTGACATGCTCCTGGTAAACGCTTTCTCCATTGCCTGCAGACTTCTTTCTCTGTCTCCTTAAGGAGACCTGAGCTAGGAAAATGACTCATTGTGATTTTTACTTAGATTTCCTCAACAGAATTTGTTCTGGCATGTTTTCCAGATCTTTGTGGAGGAGGTTTTATGGGGGAGCTAGGTTATATTTCTTCCTGCTACTTTTCCTTTTTTGAGATGATAACTTCAGAAAAAAATTAAAATATTTCTAAGTAATTGTAATGAATCCCAGGAAGAAATAATATAAGGGGAAATTCCATTCAAAATAACTACAAAATGTATAGAATATTTGGAAGTCAATCTACAAAATAGAATTCAATACTTACATGAATTCAGTTACAAAAGACTTCATTAAGAAATAAAGAATAAGAAATATCTGGTGATTCAGTGGTTATGGTTGGGCCATTCCAATAAAATAAAAGTAATGATACTACCAAAGGTAATTTACAGATTTTACATTATAACAATCAAACTATCAAAGGAATACTTGACAGAGCTAGATAAATAAAAAACAAATCCAATTAAAAAACAAATTCTAGCATCTGTGGAGATGAAAATAGATAGGAATGAATGCAATAATCTTCAAACCCATACAGTACTTGTTAAAAAAAAAAAAACAGAAGTAGTTCAGGGGAACAGACTAGATTTTTTTTTAAAAAAAACTTAATCCAAGATATGACAAATGTACAAATAAAAATTACCTAGGTAAGAACTTGGGGCAACTAGGTGGAACAGTCAATATAGTTTCTGGCTTGGACTTAGGAAGTCTTGAGTTCAAATCCAGCTTCAGACATTTACTAGCTGTGGACCCTGGGCAAGCCACCCAATCCTGTTTGGCTCAGTTCTTCATCTGTAAAATGAGCTGAAGAAAGAAATGGCAAATCATTCCAATATCTTTGTCAAGAAAACCCCAAATGGGGTCATGAAGAGTTGGACATGACTGAAATGATGAAACTACAAAAACAATCAAGTTACTGGAAACAAAATAGAGATTATCATAATACGAATGTATTGGAATTTTTATTTTATTCTGCTGTAAGAAATTACTAATATGAAGAATTCAGGGAGAAAAAAACCTTATCATCCATTTCTTATCTGTATCTACACCTTACCTTTGAGGTAAGGGATTTAGACATCTTTGCATCCCCCATATCCCTAAGTGCCTTGCATTTAGTAGGTTCTCAGTAAACATATGTTCATTGACTGATACATAAAAAAGTATTCTTCAGGTCTTTGAAATATGAGTAATTCTGTCACTGTGCTTTCTTTCTATAAGTCTCTTCCTTTCTATTACTTCTTCCTGGGATGCTTTGAACAGAATTCTACATACAAAAGGCGTTCATTCAATAAATGGTAGTAAACTGGCTTACTACCCTTAGGCATCCCAGATAGATTTAAATGAAAATAGTATGTGAAATGGAGCATTTCTTGAGGTTATGAGAAAAGAAGCTTTAATATCCAGATTAGTAAACTATGTGTACTTATGGCATCTTTGTGATGGCAAAGCAATCAACTGAGAAACTCAAACACCTGATAGAGTGGGTGCAAAACTAAACCCTATTGAACTGAATTGGTCCATGTGTATTCCTAAACCCCAAATCAACTCAATCTAAAACCTTTTTTTGTCAAAACCAGACTAAAAACCTTTTAACATTTTAAATCCACTTAATTAAACTCACATTGCTTTAAGCAATATGGGGGAGAAATTGACAATTTGTCATTCATTAATTCATATATTCATTCTTTCATTCAGCAATCATTTATTAAGTGTCTACTAAGTGCTGGGGGAAAGTAATATGAAGACAAAAATGATGCCTTCCCTCCAATCCTTCAACATAAAGGAGAGACCAATTAATGTAGATTCATCACATTTGAATTAAAAGTCCTTGCTCTGACACACTACCTTGGGCAAGTTTCTCAACCATTCTGGGTCTCATCTGTAAAAGGAAGGGGTGGAACAAAATGACATCTGAGTTCCCTTCCAGCTCTAGATCTCTGATACAGACATATTGGCCTGTCTGTTGTCTCCCTATCTCTTCCCTCTACCCTATGACACTCTGTCTCCGGTCCCCATGTCTTTGTCAGTTAATCAACAAGCATTTGTAAAGCACTTACAGTAAGTGCTAGAAAGGAACCATGCTGAGAACTTGGGATATATTCCCAAGAATGTTCTTTTGTCTTTGTTTCCCTGGCTCACTTCAAAACTCTATTCAAATCCCATCTTCCACAATCTGCCTTTCCTGGTCTCCCCAGGATGCTAGTGCTTTCTCCTTAGAGACCACCTTTCATATCCTGTACATTTCTTCTATATACCTAGTTATGCACAGATTGACTTAGAATGTAACCCCCATCAGAATATAAGCTCCTTGAGGGCAGGAACCTTGTCCCTTCCCACTTCCTTTCTTTGTATCCCTAGGGCTTAAGTACAGTGACTGGCACTTAGTAAGCACTTAATAAATGTCTGTGATTGGTTGATACAGTGATCCTCTCAAAGAACTTTCCTTCTACTGGGGGTTATAAGACATCCCAATCAAATAAAAGGTGGGGAGTGGGGCAAGGAAAGGTCCAGAGAAGATGCTCTAGTATTGTTAGAAAACACTTTCAGTTTGATATTGGGAGGTGGGCAAGGAGAGGATGGGGCTTTTAGCTCAGCCAGAAGTTTTCTAAGTTACTTGGAATGTTCTCCCTTAATGTCATTTTGTCTCTTCAGTGGGAGAAAGCCAAAGATCAATCACAATTATACCATCCTGGAAAGTATGACTCTAAAATCCTTATTTAGGAGGCTTCCCCAGTCATAGGCTGTTGGGGTACTGCTTTCCTCCAGAGAACTGTGTGAAAAGGTCAATTAGAAGGGCAGATTTAAAAAGCTCCTGACACTTTGTTACCACATTAGGAGGAAATCATTAGTACTTCACCTTTTATATTAATGAAGTCTATAAAGCCAATTAATTCTTAAATGTAGCTGCTCTACTTCAGAAAAGCCCACTCCTTACTTCTTTTTCACTAAAAGAGAGTTCAATCTCAAGTGTATTTTGCTTTAGGTGGTCAAACATTTTCACCTCATATCCATCTTATATTTTCATTAAAAATGTTTTTAAAAGTGGCTCAAGATCTGAACTATCTCTTAGAAAGGTATGGGGCAGAACTAGGATTGAAACTTTTTAGCAAGTATCATTTTTAGTTATTATTGGCTCCCAGGTCAGGCTTCAGGTTACTTTTGGTCAGACATATTTAGTGACTGAGCCCAACTCCGAATAGTTAGGTCAGTCCTGCTTTGATCCAATGCTGGTCATTCTTCCCTGAGAAAAGACCTTAAGCCATGAGTCAGATCCTCTCTGAAGGGGGATCCCCCACCTTTGAGGAATCAGGAGGTTTAATCTCCATGCTTCTGGCTATAGAATCAACTGTGGTAATGAAGTTTCTCTTTTTGGATTGATTTTGGAATGTTTAAAGCCCCAACCCCAATAAAATTCATTTATACAGAAATAGATCTGTTTCATCTTAACTCTGTGGATTGTTAATATGTGTCTCATGTTTCCTCAAAGATCAATAAGGAGACAAAAGGAATAACTAAGTAGCTTTGAGTTTTTGGAGTTCAATAAAAGGTACACATGTAGCATACCCTTAATTCTACCTTTAGAGATTTGTCCTTTTGTATAGAGGGTTCTTCAGTCTTTTATTAAAATATAAACACATCTGGAAGATTTTTCTACTATAAGCACTTATAAATATAACATGCTAGTACAAAACAGTTATGCATTTGATTCAATGATTTAGGAAGAATGTATTATGTGGAAGGCACAATAGTAGGTGCTGGTGATACAAAGATAAAAATGAAGGGCTCCCTCTCCTCAAGTTTACATTCTACTGGGAGTTACTGTATGCACAAAAGTAGATAAATGCAAACTATATACTGAGCAATTTCAAGAAGAAGAAAGTGTTTCAGATGTTTCTGAATTGTTGTTTGTCCTTCATTTTTTGAAAAGGAGTGTGGATAATGTCTTGACTTGCACATGAATTGGATTTAAGTGAGGCAGAGTTGTGCAAAGTCATTAGCCTCATTCTATCTTCTGGAGTCATCAAAGTTCAGTTGTAGGGCAAAAGTCAAGATGATTGGAGATGGCTTGGGAAACTTTGGCATGATTACATGTTATGATGAGAATAACAAAAAGGTTAATGAGTAAAGAGGAACAGGAAGAGATGGAATTGTAGGAGATTGTGGTCAAATATAGGAATTTCCAAGTTCTGGATCATGGTGGTCAAGCACCTGTGAATGATATGGTCTGATACCCTTGTGTGTGGTTGAGTTCAAATGAATTGAAGACCCTGTGGCAATGGGACTTCACGATGAAGCTCAGGGCAGGCAAATACCTAGTAAGTGATAGTGGCAAGAGTAAAACTAGTTTTCTGACTGTAAAGCCAAGACTCATTCAGTCATATCATGTTGGCCATTTCATCCACCACAGCAATGGTAATGAAGAAATGGAGATAAAGAGATATTCCACATGGACTGGCTTTGTTGCCTATTCCAGACTATAAAGATTGTATCTATGCACAATCAAATCTAGGGGAAAGATTGCAATGATGGTTATTCAAATGTTTTACAGTTTTAAAAAAATGATGATTAAGGGGAAATCTCTATCAGATGAATATATGAAATGTTTTGCAAAGCTTAAAACAACATATAAATATGAACTATTATTACTTAGATATATTTTGTTGAAATAAATTAAATTTTGTATATATATTTTCATGCAATAATATATATGAAGTGGCTCACTCGAAGACTCTACTCAAATCCCACCTTCCATAGTCTGCCTTTCCTGGTCTCTCTAGATGCTTGTGCCTTCTCCTTAGAGATCACCTTCTGTTTATTCTGTATGTTGTTGTTTGTAGTTCAGTCATTTTTCAGTCATGGCTGACTCTTTGTGACTCCATTTGGAGTTGTTTTTTTTTTGGCAGAAATACTGGAGTGGCTTACCATTTCCTTTCCCAACTCATTTTATAGATGAGGAACTGAGATAAACAGGAATAAGTGACTTGTCCAGGGTTACACAACTAGCAAGTATCTAAGACCAGATTTAAACTTGGGTAGATGAGTCGTCCTGATTCCAAGCCCAGCTCTCTATCCGGTGTACCACCTAGCTGCCTTACTCTGTGTATATTTTTTTGTATATACCTAGTTATATACATGTTGACTTAGAATATAACCCCCATCAGAATTTAAGCTCCTTGAGGGCAGGAAGAGAGAGACTCTCCTCACTGGTCCAGATCAATGCCCTGTGCTATCTGTTTGAGGGGCAGAGTGGAGCTAAGGAGAGCAAGAAAGTGGGGAGCTCTTCAGTCTTCACTGCTCTGAGTCTTCAGGTCTCTTTGGGTGCTTCTGGCTTCCAGCTTTCAGAAAGAAGGTAGAGGATACTAAACCCACTTTAGGTTGTTGAAGGAAAAGGCTCTGGGAAGAAGTCAACATGAAAACATCTGGTGGTCTCCATTATGTCCCTGTCCTTAACTTGCTACACTAGAAATGTTGGAAGTTTTCCTTGGGTGAGATCAGGGACTCTCTCTTAGGTGAGTTGAGTTACCTCCCTCCCAATGGGAAAGTTCCTTCACTTTGAATGTCTCCTATCCTCCTATTTATACTTTCTCTGATTCCTGTTTTTGCTATGGATTTGGATTAAAGGGCTTCTCAGTTCGTTGCTATGTGTGTTTCATTGTGGAATTAGTATTTGGTGGGGGGAATCAATCCTTAGATATAAAGCTTGGAATCCTATTTCCCCCATTATTGAAACAATGATAGAATATAGCTTGAACCTGAAAACCACATCTCCTACACTAATAATATTCAAGGGAACAGATAGGTGAAATCCTAGCCTGGTACACCCTCTCTCTGAGGAGAGCAAAGCAGCTGAACTTTTGGCTCTAACCTCCTGCTTTCACTCCTGACAGGAATTAAAGTCTTCTTTGGAGAAGAGGCTACAGATGCCTGGTCTGCCTTCTTCTGAACCACACAACACCCCTATGTTACATGTTGGGGGGGGCAGCCCTTGCTACACACACACACACACACATACAATTAAAATAAAGTAATTCCAAAGTGAATACATTTTAGAATAGGGAAAACGTATTTTCATGGGATTAGAGGTTTTGGGTTTTCTTTTTTTTTAAGCACCAGTGGGTGTCTCTCATGCAGGATGCTTAGAAAAGCTACACTAGGCTCAAAGTAGCCTGTGGCTCCAAAGTCACTGAAAACCGTAGCTCATGATCTCCACTGATAATGTTAACTTTTACTAGCCAGCCAGAGGACACAATTAGTTCAAAGCAAAGGGATTTAATGAAGTAGTATACCAAGGAAAGGAGCAGTAGAATATCACTCAGGTCTGAGGAATTATGGTTTCCTTCAGTTCTTCAAAATCCTCAGGGTCTTACTCTGCAAATTAACTGATGGGAAGGCAAGGATGGTAAACCAAAAAACAAACAAGGCTAGCTATAGCAACTACAAGGGATAGCAACTAATTTCTGCAATTGCTTTGTTCCAGGCCCTCACTGTTTCTCTCACGCAGTGTAGCTGGCAACAAACTTAATACTGATAATATCTGGCTTTTATATGCCCTTTAAGGATTGTCAAGTGCTTTACAAATATTTTCTCATATTATCCTCACGACAACCCTGGGAAGGAGATGGTATTATTATCCTCATTTTACAAATGGGGATATTCAGGCACCAAGAGGTTAAGAGACTTGCCCAGAGTCACATAGCTTGGGTCCGAGGCAGGATTTGAATTCAGCTCTTCCTGACTCCAAGTACAGTGATCTATCCCCTGTGTCATCTACATATCATGCTTTGAGCTGCCCTACATATTTATTCCCTTGAATGATATATAACATCTGTATATGCTGGTTTAAGGCATGCGTGTATATGTATGTACTGCTTTTTATGAACGTGCTATGTTTTCACATGACCTGTCTGCAGATATATTCAGAGGACAGTATTTGAAGTTGAGGTATTTTGTGTAAGGGCGGGTAGGTGGCTCGTTGGATAGATCACTGGGCTTGGAATCAGGAAGATTCATCATCATGAGTTCAAACCTAGCTTTGGACATGTACTAGCTGCGTGACCCTGGACGAGTCCCTAAACTTTGTTTGCCTCAGTTCGTCATCTGTAAAATGAGCTGGAGAAGGAAATGGTGAATCACTCTTTTGCAAAGAAAACGAAGTCACAAAGAGTTGCACCTGATTGAAACAACTCAACAACAACAATTTTGTGTAAATGTTCCAACTGAGAGACACTACTGCTAGAGACAGAGAAAGGGTAGCAACAGTAGCAAACGTGGATACAACATATTTAAAAGGAGACCTAAAGTACTTTTGCACATTAAAAGAGGAGATGCGTGAATCAACTACTCAAAACTTTTCTTGATTTGCAAAGTCAGGAGTCAAATGGGCAGCAAGATGCTACTGCAAATTAACTATATTTAGGATTTCAGGGTAAATTAGTTTTCACCAAACCAGAGGAGGAGAGGTCAGAGAGCAGTCAATCATGTCTCCTGTCTTTCAGATGAGGAAAACAACTTTAATTAGATAATGAATAGCTCTAGATTAAAGCCCATCCCTCCAGGGATAGTCCGGGAAAGAAGAGTCAGCAGAGAAGAAATCAGAGGATAGAATATTTGGGAACTCTCCACATGGCTGATTGGCAGAACCTGAAATTGTAAGATATTATTTTATGTTCTGTGAGAATATCATATCCTCTGTTATAAAAGAAGCACTAAGTAGGTAAGAATCCCACAGACAGAGTAGATTTGATTATTTTTAACATGGTGTTCTGAAGGATTATTTTAAAATTATTTTTATTGAGTTATTTCTCATAAAGTTTTCTGTTAATAAAGAGTTTGATCTGATCAAGAGCTCTGTGTCTTCTGAATTTTTCCATAAGTGCCCTCTTTCTGAAGGGAGGCAAAGACTGCTCAGTGACTAGATACACAACCAACCTACTAAAAATCCTGATTTAAAGCTGGAAGAAATAGAAGAGATCATCTAGTCCTCATTTTATGGGTGTGGAAATTGAGGCCCAGAGAGGGTAAGTGATTTTCCCAAAGTCACACAGGAAGTTGTAAAGCTAAGACTCAAATGCAGGTATATCTTGGCTTCCTATAGACATTTTGACTTGCCTCTCTCTCCCTCTCTCTCAAAGAGCAAGCTCCTTGTGTTTTCTCATTGTTTTGTGGGTGTATGTATTCTCCTACCAACTAGTATTGGTATCAGCTGTTACTCCCAACATGGATCATATATTTCTTTTCTATCGCCTGTAGCATCTAGCATAGCACTGGGCAAATAGCAGGGATTCAATAAATGCTGCTCAGTTTAAACATATATATGGGGTTATAAAAGCTATGCATAACCCTTTATAGCCAGTCCTGATAGCAACCCTTACATGTAGTAAAGAACTTTTGGTAGAAAGTTACCCATCAATTAGATTCAATTTAATTCAACACCCAAATATCAGAATCTCACTCTATACAATGAAGCTACACTAACCACACATGAGACACTGCAATAGACACAGGGGATATGGAGATGAATGCCGGCCCCTCCAGTGTATTCAAAGAAGTTGCATTTTGCTAAGGAGCAAAGAGCATCTGCACAAGTAATGCCAGCCTGTGACAGGAGCAGAGAAGAGTGCCTAAAGGGATGGCTAGCAAACTTCTAGGGAAGGAGGTGTGAATGTGATAATTATCTGCAGGCATATGAAGTGCTCTTAGTTGGAAGAAGGGTTAGACTTGTTTTTCTTGGACTTCGATGGCAGAACTAGGAGCCAAAGGTAGAAGTTATAAGGAGGCGTGGGAGGAAAATGGGAACCACACTCATTTCACTATATATCTAGATGGACTAACAGTGACCTTGTGGCCTAATATTAATACCCCAACCCCTGTGCAAGAATGATCTCATTCCTTAAGGTGATGTGCTCTATGAGCAAAGCAGAATTGCAGTAGCACAAAGGAAACATGAGAGATACAAATCTAGAGACATTCTCCATCCCAAATGTTCAAACTGACTATTTGTGCACAACCTGGTAGAGCCTTCTGAGCTCATATTGGATGATCAGTTACAGTCAAACACAGACAACCTAGACCCAAACATGATGTGATTGGTTCTCTTGGAGTACAAAGTACAAACAATAAACAACCACAACAATAACTACTAACTGTCCTTGGATAAGTGACTTTGCGATTTTGCCTAAAAGGACTGCTTCTCCAATTACAAAAGCGTTTGCGTTCTTCCCCTTGTATTCTGCCCTTGATAATATTTTCTTATTCTGATAATAAAGCCTACCAGTTTTATTCTAAATACTCCTCTTCTCCTCCTCGATTGATGCCCCTCTTTCTCTACCCCTTCCTCTCCTGTGAAATGCTTTACTTTTCTATAATAAATTGCCACAGTATGCTGCTTATTGGCTGTGTACTACAAGCAGGTCTGAAAGTTTATAAAAACCAAATCTATATCCCAGGAATCTGAATTTGCATTAAGGAGAGTAATTTCCTTAGCATGCTAATCTCTTTACTTTCAGTCTGGCCTCCTGTCTTTGACCCACAGTCACTGGACCCTTGCTGACAGCTATGCCTCTCCCAAGAGGTTAAGAGAGCTCCCCAGCAGAGACAACCTTAGGATTGATGTAACTGGGAAAAATTGCCTAAAAACTAGAGCTATTAGAAAGTAGAAGGGGCTGTCACAGGAATTAGTGGTTGGTAGATGATGGCAATCAGGATTCGGACAGGGTGTTGATAGAGGTGGTGAAGTGAACCTCACAGGAGGAGAGACTGCTGAGTTGGTAATGGCATTGGGAGGGTCAGGAAGGGGCACTGACAAGTAAAAATTAGTATGCCTCTACCTCTTCCTGGTTTATGAAGATGGAGGGACGTGAAAGAGGAAGAAGCCAGCACTGGGAGGAGTAACAAAGGTGATCCCTTCAGGAGAAATGGGTGCTTTATGAAACATCAGTCAGGGAAAGCCAGTAGGTAAGACTTGCAGCAATGAATTAGTTAAGGGTCTAGAAAGTTAAAAAATGAACTCAGAAAGCATGTTGGGAAACTTTTTCATTGTCTCAGGGACCATTTGCTTTAAAAAATTAGACTTGGAAAATTCTGCTAATGCATTTTGTGCTTTATTATTATAATTAATTTGTTTTGCACAATTCACTGACCACAGTGATTTCATTTACTATTAACAAGGGCTTCATTCATTTCTATCCATGTGCTACTATAATCCAATGGTAATTCAATCATGTGCCATTAAAATGTAATATCCATAAAAAATTTTTAGTAGCTCCTTCCAATATCATAACAACATTTTGGGACTTTCAGCTTCTTCAGCTCTTTCTCTGACACATCTTTCTGGTTCTTAGAGATACTTGCATAGTCCTAATAATAACAATGAATTGCATTTCTGAAATCATTATCAATTTACATATCCCTGGCTCATAACCTCTCTTTGAAGCAATTAGCGTAAATATCATTTTACCAAGATCATAGGGATTGAAACTGATAGCCCTACAGCTACTAAGTAGTACTAAATAATACTAAATAATAATAATTGACATTTCTACATATATTTACCTACATACATTTATCTCATTTAATTTTTTATAATAAATAGCCCTGTGAGGTAAGTGCTATGGCTAAATATTTCTGTTTTATAGATGAAGAAACTGAGGAGCTGACAGGGCCTACAGGCAGGAAGACCTGAGTTCAGATGCAGCCTCAGACACTTAATAGCCATGTGACCTTGGGCAAGTGACATAACCTCTAATTGCTTCAGTTTCCTTGACTCTAAAGTAGGGATGATAATAGCACCTGCCTCATAGGGTTAATGTGAGGATCAAATGAGATAATATTAGTAGAGCACCTGGCACATAGCAAATACTTAATAAATACTTATTCCCTTCCTTGAGGTCATATAGATATAATAAGTATCAGAGGCAAGATTAGAAACTGGATCACAATCCATGTCTCCCGTGACTATTTCCACCTGAGCATACCATTTCTCCATTCTGTTAGTTACTTGGTTCTGGTGGCATTTCATCTTTTCATTGATCTAGAAGAGGGAGCAAAACTGCTAAGGTCCCAAGAACAATTGACTTAAGAAACAAAGTTATCATTCAACCTATGGTACATTTCTAGTTCCTCCTTCCCCTAAACTCTGACTACCACCCTGAAGTTCTCCTTTGCAGAAACCGAGCCCACCCTTTGACTTCAGAGAGGTGAATGCATGTTCAGGACTGTGGGGGAGGGAATTAGAGGTCAAAGAAAAAGAAGAGGAATTTACTAATAATAGAACTTTCTAGATGATTAATTTCTTGCCCTAGAGAAGAAGCACGTCTTAAGCCTAAGAAATGCAGCTTTCTGAGAATCATTAACAACACCTAATTTTGTTTGTTTATATGTTTATGTGTGTATGTATGTATGTATTTTCCTGTGAAAGAAAGCAGTACCTTGTTCTTATTTATTTATTTTGGTGAGGCAGTCGGGGTTAAATGACTTGCCTAGAGTCACACAGCTAGTGAGTAGTTATGTGTCTGAGGCCTGATTTGAACTCAGGTCCTCCTGAATCCAGGGCCCGTGCTCTATCCACTACGCTACCTAGCTACCCCAGTGCCTTGCTCTTAGTAAGTGCTACAGTGACAGTGAGTAGGAAGAATAGTGGATCGTAAGCCAGAAAGCGGTTGACATCTGAATCCTACTATCTTTAGAGGATTATCAGGAGCAAGTAATTGTACCTCTTTGAGATTTAGTTTCTCCATCCACAGTTCATAGTTGTTGATTGGATTAGAGGAGATATATATATATATATATATATATATAGAAAATGCTTTGCAAACCTTAAAGTTCTACGCAAATGCCAATTGTTATTATGAAATGGTTAAAAAAGAGCTATTTGATGATGTGTGGAAAAGTAGAAATAATAACCATTTAAGACCCTATTTTCAGGGGTGGCCAGGTGGCACGGTAGATAGAGCACCAGCCCTGGAATCAAGAAGACCTGAATTCAAATCTGGCCTCAAACACTTGACAATTCCCAGCTATGTGACCCTGGGCAAGTCACTTAACCTCAATTGCCTTGCCAAAAAACAAAACAAAAAAACCAAGACCCTATTTTCAAATAAATAGCATTCAGACTTTTCCTCAGACTCTTTTATCATCTTTATCATTGCATCTTCAGCAGTAGCAATTAGTTTGGGCTCTATTGTGTCTTATGTCAGGGCTTAGAAAGCAAATAAAGGACCCACATTTTCCCCAGATACCTAAGTCAATTCCCTAAGTGTGACATGTAGATGGACATTTTCATCCTTTAATCCTGTCATGCCTAAAGCTTTCATGGGCTGAATGGGAAGGAGGGAGAGGTAGAGAAGGAGGGAGAGGTAGGGAAGGACCTCTAAGTCATGCCTTGGTCACAGTCCATAGCTGGTCATACCATAGGAGCAGGGTTAGACGCTCTGCCATCCCTTCTGTATAGATAATAAGCCTTGGTGTTGGTTAAAATAGCTGCTTGGGGAAGGAGAGGATGCCAGAAGTAATGTCTGGATCTATGTTGTTCCACGGCAGGGTCATGTGCTTATTACCCGCTTGTTTTTTCTTCTTTATGTTGGCTTCTGTTAAATTGTCTGGTGTTCTCCACCCATTGTTCACACACACTTATACTTGTTGGGGAAGAGGAAATGGAAGGAAACGTAGCTGTGCCAAGATTCAGGTAAGTTTTACTAGACAAAATTTCATCCTATTTTGCTCTCATTATTTCTCATTCCATGCTAGTGTCTGCTGACATTGAGGGAACTAACAATGAAGTCACAAACTGACAAAGATAAACACTGACGAATATCTCCTTCTAACCACAATGCCCATACAACAAAAAGAGCTTCAAGGTAATCATCATACATCCAAGCCTCCATATCTCTCAGGATAGTCCAAGATGCTGCTATAATGCTCAAGCACTTATGGTGGGGAAACCCCTTTTACCAATGCCAATGGGCACTGGTTCTGCAAATGATAGTTTCATAGAGTTCCATGGGGACATGGAGAACTTAAGTGACTTGCCTAGGGTTTAAAACTGGATAATTCTGACTCAAAGGTCCCATCACTACTCCACATTGCCCTCTTAACTATTTGTTTGCTTCCACATACCCCAACAGAGTCGCAATCATTTACTGAGTGAATTGAGCAGAACCAGGAGAACATTGTAAATAGTAACAGCAACAACGTTCGATGACCAACTTTGATAGACTTAGCTCTTCTCAGCACTGCAATGGTCTAAGACAATTCCAAAAGATTCATGAGGAAAATGCTATCCACATCCAGAGAAAGAACTAAATGTCTAAATGCAGATTGAAGCATACTCATTTCTCTCTCTCTTTTTTTGTTTTTGTTTTTTTCTTTCTTGTGGTTTTCCCCTTTTGTTCTGATTCTTCTATCACAACATGACTAATGTGGAAATACATTTAATATGATTGTACATGCGTAGCCTATATCAGATTGCTTACTGTCTTGGGGAGGGGGGAGAAGGAAAAGAGAGGGAGAAAAAAATTAGAACTCAAAATCTTATAAAAGTGAATGTTGAAAACTATCTTTACATGTAATTAGAAAAAAAATACTATTAAGTTGGGAAAAAAAGAATTGCTATCATTTGCTTTCCTCTTTAGCTACCCTACAGCGGTTAAGAGTTGTAGAGTGAGTCTTCCTGCAACTGGAAGGATCAATTGGAAAGCCCCTCAGCTCCATCCTTATAGTTCATCAGTGTCCTACCAGTTCATTAATAATGTCAACTAGTCAGTATATACAAAAAAATAAGTAGTTGTTTTGTGCCAGACACTGTGCTAAGTGCTAGAGATACAAAGAAAGGCACAAAACAGCCCTGCCCTTGAGGAGCCCACAGTCTAATGGAGGGGCAATATGCTAATAACTTCATACAAACAAACTCTATGCAAAATAAATATGAATAATAGAGGATAGGTACTAGAATTTAGAGGCATTGGGAAAGTCTTTCTTGAAGAAGTTAGAATTGTAGTTGGAACCTGAAGGAAGCCAGGGAAATCAGGAGGTAGAGATGAGGAGAGAGAAAATTCTAGGCATTTTGAACAGTCACTCCTACAAAGAAGAATCATCTGCCTCCTTTTGGAAGAATGACGTAAGATGATGTTTGCTCCTGAAGCAGTGAGAATGGTTAATGTGGTATGTACCAGTCTATAAGTCCCACTAAACACAAATAAGCTCCTCACTCCCTATTGTCATTCTCTAGGATTTTGAATGTTCTGCTGGGTTCTTAAGATCTGGGTGGGGGAAAAGGAAGGAATTTATACTCTACTTCCTTTTTCAAGTAAGTACTTCATTCCTAACATCCCCCCCAAAAACAAACAAACAAGCAAACAAACAAACTCAGGTAAAGATATTAAAAAGAGACCGAATCAGATTGATTCTGGGAACAGATTTGTAAGAAGGCGCTTAGACAAAGGAGAAAGGGAGACCCAAAGCATAAGGGCTACTTCCTGTATACTTTGCATTTATTCATTTTGCTATGAGGTTGATCCTTCCAATGTAAGATAAGTTCCTGAACTGAAAGTTTTCTGTTTGTCTTTGTGTACCCAGTGCTTAGCTTAGTGCAATGCATATAGTAGGGATTTCATAAATGTTTGCTGAATTGTAAAAATAAAAGTGAAAGAATAATACCTAGTTCCCTGTAGAAATACCATGGTTAACTTATATGTATGCATTTACGTATGTGTGTGTGTGTGTGTGTATATATATATATATATATATATATATAATAGTGATGAGTCACAATAAACATATATATTTTCCCTTTGTTATTTTGTTTCTCTCCAATGCGTCTCTGAAGCATTCAGTAGTAGTAAAATCCATGCAAGTGGTGCTTTTGGAAAGAGTAATGTAATCAGTCAACCAATATTTATTAAATGCCTATTAAATGCCAAGCACCTCCATTATAATGGGAGGAAGTAAAAGGCCTGAGTCTGCCCCAGCCTGGTGGCTGGTAAGCAGTGCAGGTAGGAGAGGCAGAGACATTGAGAAACCAGAGAAAGATTCCCTAGTGGACAGATTAAGTTTATGGGATACATTAAGACCCAGGTGTCATGCTCCTTTTCTTGCATTCTCTCCTTTGCCCTCTGATTGAAGGAATGAATGACTGCTGGGTTCCAGTTTGGCGATGTTAGCTTGCAGAAGAGGCAAGAAGAGAGCTTCAGAGAGTAGCCAGTTTGGGCTATGCAGCTAATGGAAAATGATTGCTTCTTTCTATGTGCTAGGCTAAGAGGAAGGTCTTCTCTCTGAAACAGGTCCCTGGTCTCTCCCACATGTGTGCCTCTATCTTAGTTGGTCTGAGCATGCCTCAGTAATTCTTTATTTCTTGTATATTGCTTTCTCAAGTACAATGTAGTAGAAGTATTATTACCAGCATCAGACAAATAAAGAAGCTAGATCTCAGAGGGATGGCAACTGGCCAAGGTTATGTAGTTTGTAAGATGGCAGAATTGGGACTCTCTCAAGTCCAAATCTCATGTACTTTCCATTGTACTCCCACACCACAGTATTTGTTTCTATTTAAAACTTTTAATGTAATTTAAAATGATTCTTCACTATAACTTTGCAGAAAAGCCTAATTTTCAAAACCGAGAAAGAAAAGTACCCTGCCCAGAAATAATGTGCTAAAAATTAATTTTTCCCATAGCATGCTTTATAATTTGGAAGCTATTGCTCCTTAGATCTCATTCCCTGCTCTAATTGAGAGGCTGTACTGCATCATCACATCTCTTTTATTTCTGGTTATTCCCATGGTAACACAGAACTATTCCAACATAGATGCAGTTTGAGCTAATCATTTACTTAGGAAGAATACCAAGGAGCACAAAGGTAAAGAAGAAATTCTACTTCTGATGATCAAGTTTTATAAGATTCAAAAATTAATTCATGCTCTATTTTTTTTAATGATCAGTTTCCATACATGGGCAATTAAAGGGGTGGCAGGACAATATCAGTTTAATCAGGATGACTGAGTTTTAAACGGTTCCAAAATCAGTTACTAAGGATTAATTAATGACAAGGAAGGATCTTGAGAAATGATGAGGCCCATTGCCCTTCCTCCCAGCAAGAGTTCCCCTAAATTATTCCTACTTTTCCTACCCTGACTTTAAAGAGACATAGAAAAACTACTAGTATATTGATTCCTGAGGGGAAGCCTTGAAAATTTAAGAATCTATACAGATTCATGTTGTCTTTGTACCCCTGTGGTCTAGCTCAGTGGTTTGCACGTAATTTAAAAGTTATTTTTATGTAATCTGTGATTTCATCTGTATAGGGAGCTGTGAGGTAAAGAATTCCCTCTGCCCTGGTAGGTTAGCAACTTCTCTGCAATTTACAGCCCTAGAGTTCCCTGGAGCACTAAAATAGTAACTGTCTGCCTAGGGTTACACATTTGGTATGTGTCAGAAGAAGGATTTGCACCCTAGGCCAGTTATCTAACATTCACTTAATAAATGATTGTTTGATTGGATTACACATATTGTTCATGAGAACAAACCCCAAAATCCGAAATAGTCTTAGAAAGAAATTCATTAGGTCATTTTGGGAGAGAAAGAAAGAGAGAGAGAGAGAGAGAGAAAGGTGTGGCTCTCTTCACAAGTCTTTGTGAGGTTATATTAGAGTTCAGACAAGGGTATATGGACATTTGTTCGATTGGCCTCTCATAGGCAGTAAGGTAGTCTCCAAGAGAAAGGTAGTTTGAGATGTATATCAGCTAATGAGTCAATCTATTTGGGGGAACCCAAAATACAAGCTTTGGTTGGACCCAAACCAAGACCTGAGGGGATTCAAAACCAACACTGGGTGGAATCTACCCATTCTTTTCAACCATCTGACTTCCCTGGAGCATCTCTGAGGTCAGCCTGAATTCTACAGTAAGCTTTTTGGGTCAGATAATTTTCTAGGCACATAAAGCTAGGTTCAAACAATATTAATAAATGATAAATAACAACCCACACAATAAGCAAATGGAAAAAATGCAAATGTTAGGAAAGGTGAAATGATAATTAGAATGGCAGATAAGCAGGGAAACTAAGAATTAGAAGGGATCTTAGCTGGTCATCTATTCCAAACCTTTCACTAGTTCAACCCATATAACACTGTGGGTTTATATTGATTTTGAAG
This sequence comes from Vombatus ursinus, assembly GCF_900497805.2. Lineage (NCBI taxonomy): Eukaryota > Metazoa > Chordata > Mammalia > Diprotodontia > Vombatidae > Vombatus > Vombatus ursinus. Next base: position 8,783,322 of record NW_020947390.1, read on the forward strand.
TTTAATAAAATTCCCACATTTTTCTCATATGAATTGCTCTCTAGATATATCTCCCCCACCCTATGTTTTGTGCAACTGATTTTTTGAATCCATGAACAGTATTTTACATTTACACCAGGCCTGTACAATCTGCAGCTCCAAAGGACTTCGGGTGGCCTGTGAAAAAGGCAGATGATGTTTTCCTATATTAATATCTACCAGAGTTCCTTGCTCTCGTGTATAGGTTAGAATTAGTCCCTAAAAGGAAAGGAAGCTGTCCCCAAGAACGGAATAAGGGCTAAGACTCAAGTGGATTCCGGAGCTAACACAGCTTCCTGCTGTCAATATGCCATGTTGGTAGGTGCCTGGTTGCCTAAGTACATATAAAGAGAATTGGTGGATATGCCAAGACCTGGAGTCACCATATCCTACCCTGCTTATCTCATTCCTATGTACCCTGAGTGAGGTTATGTCTATGTGAATTAAGTGCTGTATCCTAGTCAAATATCCTTTCTGTGTTATGACCAAGCACACTTCCTTTTGTTAACTATTGAATGACCTGCCAGTATCTCAGTTCATTTCAATATTATATTTAAATTGCTAGGGGAGTAGCCTGACTCAGGACTAGCCCACCACCTGAGATTAAGGCTTGCCCTTACACTTGCTTTGGGCATAGGTAAATCATCTAAGCTCTTTGAACTGCTTACTCTATAAATGGGAGCAATAACACTTGTCATATCTATGTCATAGGATTTTTTTTTTTGGAATGAAAACATTTTGTAACCTGCAAAGCAATATCTATATCTGAGCTGGTATTGGAAGAATTGTAAGTAAACTGATTTTAGGATTCAGACCTAGTGCCTTTGGCATATAATGAGGCAGATTTGGCCATCAACCTTATTTTAATGTTTACAAATCCTGCCAAGAGAAAAGACAGAGCTATTACTAATGATATATTATATATTGGTATTTTTCTTTAAAGAACCATTAAGGTATTTGCTATTCACAAATTTGGCCACAAATACAACTAATTTTCTGTTTCAAATATGTAAATATTATATGTTTAATCTATATTATTCCTATACAGACAACCTCACAATTATTAAACTATATGTAATAGATTATCAATACTTTGAGATACTTTTTATGGTTTTTTAAAAAAAATTAAATATTTTTGGAAACAGGTAAATATCAATATAAACAACTAAATTTGCTTAATAACTACTTATAAATGAATTAATTTGGATGCATATTTTTTGAGGCAATCAGGTTTAAGTGACTTGCCCAGGGTTGCATAGCTAGTAAGTGTCTGAGGCTAGATTTGAATGCAGGTCCTCCAGACTCCAGAGTCAGTGCTCTGTCCACTGCATCTACCTAGCTGCCTCAGGATACATATAATATTATATTCCACCAGAAATTTGGAATCCAGCACTGACTCTCCTTCTCCCTCACCCCACTAGCTCTGAGGGCTCTGACAAGGTGAGACTTTTGCCTTATCTTGCTGAGAACTAGACCTCCAGATTACTTCCTGCAGACTCCTCACATGGGAGCACTTATTTTTGTGCTGTCTTCCCCTGTTAGGATATACATTCCTTGAAGGTAGAGACTACCTTATGTGCTTGTATTTGTATCTGTAGCACTTGGTACAGTGTTACCCAGTGCTACTTACATATGCCTAGCAAATAGTAAAATGCTTAATAAAAATTCTATCTATCTGTTTATTCATACTATTTGATCATAGCATATCCTCCATTCTTCTGATTCTGCTTTTTCCACTTTACATTATTTGATAAAGGTCTTTACTTTCCTTATAATTGCCATTCTTCTTATTTTTTTGGCTAGGCAATGGGGTTAAGTGATTTGTTCACACACAGCTAGTAAGTGTTATGGGTCTGAGGCCGGATTTGAACTCAGGTCCTCCTGAATCCAGAGCCAGTACTCTATCCACTGTGCCACTTAGCTGCCCCTATAATTACCATTCTTAATTGCAACATAAAATCTCATTATATTAACATCCCACAATTTCTTTAATGTTCTCCGTCTTTGTATCATCCTCAGCCATCTAGTACAGAACCTTAAATATCCTAGGCTCTCAATAAGCATTTATTGAATTGAATTGAATCACAAAACCCAGTTTTCTTTTGGCCAAATTTCCAAATACAGTGAAGAAAATGAGTTTTGTTAACAATAAACTCTTAATTGATTTTAAATAAGCAGAAAATGCATTCATTTGTTCTTTATTTTGGATGGCAAATTGCAAATACTGTTTAAATACTAGTTTTATATTTTAGCTATGTTAGTCTCAGAAAGTTTCTCCATATTCTCTGGAGCTGACCAAGCAACATCTGTTGGTACCTGTGGGTGGTTATTGGTATGAAATGGTTTTAAAACTAACCTTGAATACACATTGTGGAAGACAGAACATGTAGGATTCAAAAAAATGCATATGTACCTTGAAAAGTTCTCAGAAGTTTCACTGGAGAGAGAGGAACTGACTACTTGAATGAATTTTAAGTTTTGATATTAAATGAGATCTGTTACCCATAGATATGGATTCTCCTTTCAATGATACTGTTTGCAATTTGTTTCATTCTTATCCTGGGTTATTTCTTTCCCTGTTCTTCAATAAATACTCAAAAGGTCACCCACTCAGTGTTCTTGGGGGCTGCCTCTAGTCTTTTGACATTGTATGGTTACCAGTGGAGAGCAAATGGGTTTTCTATCCCTTGTTTCTCATCTGCCTACTTTATCTTTTAGTCATACATCTTCTCTGATGAGATCTTTTCATAGTTTCTGTTGTATAATTCTTTCTTGGTAAAGTGTTCCAGGCTATTTGCATTCATCACATCTCTATTTATTGTCCTTTGAGTGACCTTCAAATTGAATTCTTCAAGGACAAACAGCCATTTAGGATCACTAGAAGAACATGAGCCTTTGTTACAGAAAGATGCTTGAAGTCATTAAAAGGAAGACACAATGGTCCAAAGACAAGCCAGTGATTCCCCTCTTTTAATTCTGGGCCTAGCCCACTATCCAATTACAGTATCCTTCTAAGATATATGTACTGATAAAACAAGTGCATCATTTTATAAAGTAAATACTCCTTTTGAAAAGATTATCTCACTCTGAAATTTTGTTTTAAAATCCTGTAATAATAGCAACATTCAACATGCATTTCTTAGTACCCACTATATACTAAATAGTAGTATGCAGTATACTATATACTAGACACAGTATTAGGCATTAAGGATATAAAAATAAAAAAATACAACTATTTTGTGCCCTCAAGGAGCTTACACTCTATTGGGATGTGGGTAATAATAATAGTCTAAGGATGCTTAGAGTGACCACTCTAAGCATCTACTAATGCAGTTTTAAATCTTCCACCTTAGTAAATATTAGTCTTTGTGAGTTTCCATGGTTGAAAAATTCAGCACCTAGTGGCTTGACTTCTGCTAAGGAGCTTCTCCAAATTTAGTGTTATTGGGTCTCTAACAAGAGACATACAGTGTCACCAGGGCCATAGTTACTAGAAGTTGACTAGGCTTCAAAATCTCAAGGGTACATTCCACCATGATGAGGCATTAGAAGGGTAATTCAGTAGAGGATTAATACCAATAATAATAACAACAACAACAACAACAAAAGTAACACTAACGTTATGTTCTAATACCAGTATCATGTCATATGCTCCAGTTTCTGTAAATTAGGGGTTTTGACTTAACAATATGTAAGATCTCTTCCAGCTCTAAATCTTTGAGCCTATGGCTATCTCAGTTGTTATTGTTCTCCTAGCTTTTAAATGATTTTTAAATTTACTTACATAAGATATGTGCCCTGCCTATGTAAGATATGTAAATATATATAGGTTATCTAAATGTTACTTAAGAGAGGCATGTATAGATAAGATCTGAGTTCTAGGTAGCTGGAGGAGGGGTTGGAAAGTCCCAGAGCATTGGGCAGCTAGGCACTTGGCACTCTTTCTTCAGTCTCTTAGAGGGAGTGCTATAACAGAATTTGATACACACATACACACACACATATCCTACCAATCTAGGACTGTATAGGTTCATTGCTATTTCTAAAAGAGGAGTGTTATTTCAGGCTTACATCTGCAAATTGAGTTACTTCCCACCAAACCCTGGTTACAGAAAAGACCATCACATACAGCAAATAGTGAATAAATTATCCAAGCAAAACAGCAAACAACAGAGAAGTTTTTACAGATTAGGATACACCAGAAAATACATAAAAGTGAATGAGCTCTCCCACTGGAAGCAAGATATTTCACATCAGATCAAATGGAGAATTCCCCAAAGTCTCTAGGGAAGCAAATTGGAAATCAAGGATGTATTGAAATAAAATATAATGGCAGATACAGAGTGTTACATCTCCTTCTGGAAGAGGATAGCTCTCTTCTCCCACCACTTCTAGTAGCTATTGCCAAATCTGTTGAGGCACCAGAAATTTTAGGGTTTTTTGAACTTAGTGTTAGCATGCCTACAAAACTAAGCTTTTACCCAATAATTACACAACTCTCCCCTGGGGGTGGAGGAGAGAGACAGAGAGAGAGAGAGAGAGAGAGAGAGAGAGACAGAGAGAGAGAGACAGAGAGAGAGAGAGACAGAGAGAGAGACAGAGACAGAGAGAGAGAGAGAGAGACAGAGAGAGACAGAGAGAGACAGAGAGAGACAGAGAAATCACAAATCTTAGCTTGCCAGTTGAGCTCAGTTCAGCACAGATCTAATGAAGCAAGCAAGATTATAAAGTTAAGGGGAATGGAGGATTAGTTATTTAGGCTACCAGAAATAAAGAGAAGGTCCAGATCCCAGACAAAGGCTGCCACCTACCTGCACCTAGAGGAGACGAGAGGAAAAGTAGGAATGGGGTCATCAAGTGCTGCCTACTCCTGGGGGGTCACAGGCAAGGGAAAGACATGCTTGAATGGAGTATAGCCATCACACAGGCTCTATTCTTTTGGTCATATGAAGGGAAGGGAAAAGTAGAAACAGTGAAAAAGTGAGAGTGGTCAAGAACTCCAAACTCATAAAGTCACGCCTGTCATTTCCAGTTGAGAAAGGTTACATGATTCCCGGTCATGCGTCTTCCCAAAGGCATACTTCAATTCCACTTCCTTGGAGGTGAAGCAGTGGCTATTTATATTGGAAGCTGTGCTACCATTAGTTATTTAGGAATGAGGAGAATTTGACCCTGTTATATAAATATAAAGAGGTGCTTGAGGACCTCTTTTCTGAATTAAAAGCATTCCACTACATCCAAACACTGGAAAATTGTCTCTGCAATGACCAATTAGGGAGAATCCCTATACCTATTAGAGAAAGATCTAAGAGGAAAGGGCTAGGTTATTCCACCATTTCTTCCTACTCATGTCCAGACCCTGCAGCCATCATTGAAGGAAGCAATCCCTCTCAAGAAGAGGCCTGACATCTATACTACCACTCCTGACTACTACCACTTACAGAACAGGCAAGTCCATTTGGCTGAAGCAGCAAGACACCATGAGGGAAAGACAAAAGTGGTCAAGTAACTATCACTATCTCTCTTCAGATCTTACTGTAGATAGCCAAAGACTTTAAGTCCAAGAACCCTGGGAATAGTAGCACCATCTCCCTCTCACCATCCCAGACAACAGGCCCTGATTTCGGTCTTTTCCCTCCTTTACCTAGCTGTCATCCAGAAAAGCAACCCTTGTTAAGATCAGACCTGGCAACTGCCTCTTCAGGTGCTACAGCCCTTGTCTCCTTAATAGCCACAGTCACTGAAGATCCAGAAAAAGAAAGTTCTTATTACCAAAGTCTTTGTCACTGTTGAGTGGCTCCACATAAGAAAGAGATATGGTTTTATCAGTGGAAATAACATTACAAAAGCTATATTACTAACTATTATGCTGCTACTCCTAAGGTCTACTGGACCATTCCGTCTGGTATGCAGTTGAAACGTCTTACAGATTAGACCACAAGATCTTTAGAACAGGGACTGTCTTGTTTTTCTCTTTGTATCCCAGCACTCAGCATAGTGTTTTTTCATAGTAGGTGTTCAGCAGATGCCTTTTAATTCATTTATATAGCAGATATCAATTGTAAACTATGGTACTGTGAGTAATAATGAAGCCAAGGACACAGTGATAAGGTATTGGCTATTAACTATGACTTTACCAAGGAAAGCAGGGAGATGAGAATCCCCTATAACATTGGGCCAGATAAAAAGTTTAGCTAAGACATGTTGCTGCTCTCATGTGTACTTTCCCCTCCTTCATTACCAAAGGTAAGTCACAATGAGTCACTGAGTAATGGTCATCAAAGTCATTGAATCCTTTCATTGCTGTAATAGACTTCTTGTGGGCAGGAACTAGTTCTTTGGTACCCTGGTGTATTTTGTATTGAGCCAAACATACACTACACATTCAATAAGTTCTTTTTGATTGATTGCTATGGCCTTTAATTTTGGGATCCTTTTAATTTATGATAGTGATGAAATTTCTCCAAGTTATGATGCTGTTGAGGGAAAATCAAGAGACAAAAATTGCATCAAATACTTAAACTAGAGTTTGGTGACCAGTTATCTTTCAGGTGCTGCTATCACCAAGGCAACATTCCATCTGTAAAAGTTCAAAAAACATATTTAACCCTGTCTTTCATGTAACTAAATTGAAAGTGCCATTTGTATGCAGGTCCAATCCAATGATGCTAATTACTGAAGATTGTGTTTATTCACAGTGATGAATTGTGAAGGATCATGTATCCCATTAAGACATGCATCTCACAATGCTGATGCCTAAATAATTGAGTAGCCTTACTCTAGCTGTAATATAGATGACCTTCATGGAATATTTTAGTTATACAGACAATTTAGGAAGCATAGAAATAAGAGTAGAGTCACTCACATTTTACTTCTCATATTTATCATCCTTATTTCCTTCATCTAATAAAAAATTTTCTTTCTGCTCTCCCAATTCATTTTCTATGCTCTCTTTTCCAGATGACTAGGTATTTTGTGCTATAAATATCACTTCTCATGTGTATAGATGTGAAAAATATCCTCAAAACTCATAAGATGATAACTGGATATATATATGAAAGCCATCGATTGTCTGCCTGATGGTGTATGGCCATTTGGGTTTAATAAATAATTTATCACAAAACATTACAAACAGCAAGTCACCCTTAATTTTCTAGTTAGCATGTTTACTGAACTATTTAAATCTGATCTTTTAGAACTATGTATTTCAGTATTATTCTTATGTACAGGCCCCTGGCTATAAGTACCCAAGATAGATTTGTTAGCAGAATGTCCTTCATCAGAATCACTTGTCTTTCAAGGCAACTTTTTTTTTTGCTAGGCAATGGGGTTAAGTGACTTTTCCAGGGTCATACAGCTAGTAAGTGTTATATATCGAGGCCAGATTTGAACTCAGGTCCTCCTGAATCCAAGGTTGGTGCCCTATCCACTGCACCACCTAGTTGCCCCCTCAAGACAACTTTTAAAGCAAGAATGAGATCCTTACTTGTTTTATGTACTTAGTTCAGAAATCAAATGATAGCGTTTTTAAGAAAAAAAAGAATACTTAGTTGTATCTAATACTTCTTTGCTTAAAGTAAAAGAAAGGTCTTTATCCTCATCCAGATCTGTTGTCTTTCTAAGTGGAGCTCCTGATGCAATTTCCACAGATCACAATTGATGTAACGAGAGTGTAAGAGAGCTGGAAGGAATTTTCCCCACTCTAATTCAAATAGTAGACTGACTTCAAGGAAAAGCAGCCTGAGTTGGGAAAAAAAGATTTAATACTGAGGATCATTTCTGTCTGTTTGGTGTCTGAAGCACATCCCCAGCAACCATGAGCTTAAAGAGCTGATGAACAGTAGTTGTAATTCAGTGGAAAACTAATAGATGACAACAGTGGAGAACCAGAAGATAGAAGCTCAGACACCAACAGGTGGAAGTAATGTGAAGATAATAGATCATCTGCATACCTCCCAGGAGTGTGCATCTGAGCAGAAAGCAGCTCACAATCTAATAACCTCACCAGACCCACAGATGGCACTGGTGATGTTGTGGACAATAAACAGTAGCACTGGGCACAGGGAAGCTTTACAATGGGGGACACTGCCCTAGGAACATTAGCTGCCTTTGTTATGCAGGTAACCCTGGTCATGTGTGTTCCCCATATATGTGCTCTGTCTGTGAGATTTCTCTCTGGCTCCACTTATTCCTTATGTGCATTCTCCATCCCATCTTTGGCGCAGTAGCCTATGGGAGAATGTTCTCTTGTATGTATGGAGAAAGAAATTATACTTGTATTTTACTTTGCTGTGCAATTTAATTAAATGGTTTCTTCTAATTAATGTATCTTCTGGTTAGTGTGGTAAAAGAAACAATGGTGGGGGGCAATAAACTGTGGTTTTAAGTGGATGTTGGCCCAAAATATGACTTGAACCTAGGGTAGCTCTCAAATGTTCCATGGTGGGGTGGGAAGGAGGGCTGTCAATTTTATCCTATCCTTCCTGTTTCCATCTTCCCATGATTTCTTTAGGACTCAATGAAGCTCTGATAGTGTTGCTATATATGCATCCTGCTTAACAAAAACAGCATTGCCTATTGACTTTCCATATAACTAAGACTTACCCCCTTAAGTCAGTCAATAAGCATTTGTTAAGCACTTACTATGTGTGAGGCACTATGCTAAACACTGGGGACACAAATATAAAAATGACGGTCCCTGCCTTCAAGGAGCTTACAGTAGAAAGGTAGAAGACAACACACAAAAAGAAGTTGAAAAGCAGGGTGGTGGTAATAGGCTATCATAATGCAGGGCATGATGAAGAACTCTAAAGGAATGCAATGATGAGATGGCTAGCCTATGTCCTCTTTAAATGGCGGGGTTTTTTTTTGTTTTTGTTTTTTTGGGGTTTTTTTGGTGAGGCAATTGGGGTTAAGTGACTTGCCCAGAGTCACATAGCTAGTAAGTGCTATGTGTCTGAGACCAGATTTGAACTCCTGACTCCAAGGCCAGTACTCTATCCGCTGCGCCACCTAGCTGCCCCTAAATGGCGGTTTTTGAAGGAGCTCTCTGCCACATCCTCCAATCAGAGAGGTACCAGGGGCAGAGAGTATTGATAAGAATGAGTACTAAGGCTAATTGATTTTATATGATGATGAGATTTCTGGTGGTTTGATGGAGATGTCTAAAGGAATACAGATAAAATATTAAAAAATTTTAAATTAAAATATATATTTTTAGTAATGGAGGTAAAACCTCCACTAATGCTATTCTCATACCTTATCATGGTATGGAGGTGAATCAAAAGGCTATTCCAGCAGAATCTAAACTCTAGGAAGTCCCATCAAATTGCGAGAGCATCAAATACAGGTATTGTGGTGGATTGTATGTCTGTCATATGAAATCCAAACTAACTAAATTTGGAAGATCTCATTACTAGAAGGTTGATCTCCAGGTGGTAAGTTTTGGCTATAGTAATTTATGAAAATCATACATAAATATGTGGGTGTATGTGCATGTGTGCGAGTATACATGTGTGTGAGTATACATGTGTGCATGTGTGTGTGTGTGTGTGTGTGTGTATTTGGGGTGTGTATATGGGGGGATGCCCATTCTGCATTAGTGGAGAGAATACACATTCCAGTGAAATCATAAATCCTTAAGGGCTTTAATACTGGCATGAAAAGCTTCTGAAGATAGATTATATGCTTCCCTGCCTTCTAAAAAAAGTTTACTGAATGTAGCATTTTAAAAACAAAGCAAAACACCTCAGGATCATTAGTATGAACATCCATTAAGATCAAAGACTTATGGGAATTTTAAAAGCGGTTTAGTCTAAAGCTCTCATTCTCAAGATGAGTACACTGAGACTCAGATAGATCAAATACCTTGCCTTGTGGAATGCAGGTGGTATGCAGCAGAGCCAGATCTTCTAACTGCAGACTCCCTCCTCTTTTCATTGTACCACACTGCCTGTTGTCCTTCAGTATTAATGAAAGAAGTAGGTTTGTTTGTTATTACACCAAGAGCTTTGGAAAAGTGGTTATTGGATCTTAACTCAAAGTGATTCAGTGAGGAGGAACTCGTTACCTCCTGAGGCAGCTCATACCACTGTTGGACATCCCTAATTGTTGGAAGTTTTCCCTTATGTGTAGCAAATTTATCTCAGTATAAATTCCAACCATTGCTTCTGGTTTTGCTCCCTGGCATTAATCAGACAACTCTAATCCACCTACAATATGATAGATTTTAAATACAGGAAGACAACTGCCACACAATTTTTTTTTCCAAGCTAAACACCTATATTTGCCATGGGGCAAGGCTAAGGTAGAGTACATTTTCCAAGGTAGAGTGAAGTTAATCGACTCTGCACTGCTGACTTGTCTCCATAGAACTTTCTCTAAGCTGCCATAGAAGCCTATTCATCCTGGAAGCTCACTTCCCCCTGGACAACTTCTCATATCAGAAATATTCTCTGCCCATAGTCTCAACTTCTGGTTGGTTGGTTCCTCAAAGAATTCCAACTTAAGGAGGAGGCCCAGGCTGAAGATGTCTTCATCCCTCTCCAGGCTGCACTGCTAATTCCTCTTCGCAAGACTTCTTCTGTTAAGGTCCAGTGCCCTGGTACCTTCTCATCCTCCCCCTACTCCTTTTTAGCTCCATTTTATACGTAGTCTTTCTCTATTAGAATGTAAGCTTATTGAAGTCAGGGACTGTCTTTCTGTTTCTATTTGTATTACCAGCATTTAGCACAGTACCTGGTATGCAGTAAGAGCTTAATAAATGCTTTTTGATTGATTGACTGACTGTCATCCTATTGTAGGACAAGATCTCTGGGCTCTCCTACCATTCTGTGTTTTTCCCCCCTCTGGATACATTTCAATTTAACAATGTACTTCCTAAAAAGCAACACCCAGACCTGAACGTGATACTCCACATTATTTTTGGCCAGGATGGAGTACAAGCAGACTATCCCTTTCCATTTTCTGGGCACTGTGTCTCTCAATGCATTTTAGGATTGTCTTAGCTTTCCTGGATGTACCCAGTTCTATGAATTTAGATGATGATCTTGTAGTCCACTTGAGTACCTAGATCATTTTCAGTTGAATTGTTAAATAGACATTTAGCCTTCATTTTGTTCCAATGCAGCTGTGTTAAAAAAAAAAAAAACCACAATTCCCTATATCTTTGTATAACCCAGAGGAAATAAGGTCTGCTTTAATTCATGTACCTGTCTCAGGGGTTATGGGTTTTGAGGAGAGAAAGGCTTGGGCTTGGTGTCATTTGTTGCATTTTAGCATTTTAGGGATGGAAAACACTGTATGATGGAGAGCCTAGATAATGCTTCTCGATGCCTAGAATACTAAACAAATAATCCATGAAAGGTTTTTTTTTTCTCACATATGTTCTCAGTACACTCCAGAAAGGTCATTTTAATTTTGTATTCCTGACTCCAATCTTGTTCCACAATTTGACATTTTTCTACTGTAATTGGTTTTAGGGGAAAACAACACAAAATTCTACCTGATAAGAAACCAATTAATGCTGCTGTCCAATTGCAGTGCTCAGATTCCCTTTTTCTGCTCTCCTCCTTTGAGTATATGTTAAATCCTTTTGAAAGGCACAGATTACAAAATATTCCATACCTCTCTTTGATCTTTCTATGTCAATAGCACCCAGAGTATCTTGAGCAAACTTGCTCAAGTTTGCTTTGGTAAGGGTCTCTTCTCTCAGGACTTTTTCCTTGCTCTGAATCTTCAATTATAAGTCTATTTAGAAAGTCTACAGTCAAAAAGGGAACCAGGAAAAAATTCTTGAGTAATAGAATAACGTGTTCATATTTGAAGATTATTTGGCTGATGCATAGAGAATGGATTGGAGAGAGGAGTGGCTGAAATTTGGGAGTCCAATTAGAAGCATAAGGGTGGCCTCTTCCCCAATCCTGAATATTATATCACTCAGTGGACCTTATGAAGTATTTAATATGTAAACAAGATGGTTTATGCCTTTCACCATCATTGGGCATATGGGGAATTCAGTCCAATCAGCAGTAGAAGACTTCAGTTTTGGAGTTGAGGATTTTAGTTCAATTATCGATCCTAAGAGGGAGATACTGGCCCATGAGATGTAAAATCAGATAGTATGAGCTAAGGCTGGAAATGTTTGCTGGAGTTAGATTATGGTGAACCCTAAATGCCACACTAAAAATATTATTATGCACACTTATAAATTGTATACATGTATTGTTGTTGAGCAATGGGGATTCATTGGAAAGTTTTAAATACAAAGTGATTTTTGATCAGAGCTGTTTTCATTAATTATTAAGTGGTATATAGCTTGGGTTGAAGCTGAAAATGGCTGTAGGCAGAGACTGATTCTTCTAAGACTCAGATAAGTAGTTTTTTTTAAAGAGAAAACAGGTAGAGTAATACTTCTTAGAAAAATTAAAGTTGCCAGAAAATTTTTCTATATCCTATGAATCACCAAACAAATGGAGGATAGATACTTACAGTGCTCAGTTCTCCCTTATAAGCTGAGGGCACTAGCAAAAAAAGGATTGAGGACAGGATGTCCTCTTCCAATTTAGTTCTCTTAGCTCCAGTCTCTAGTAAATGTAACCCTTGTTGAGACTTCCTTCCTAGTTATGAAAATAGCCCCTTTCAGGAGCAGTTAAAGTTTATCTTTACTGGTTATTTATCACTTACCGGCCATTAACTCAACCTTCTTTTTACTCTTCTTCTTCACCTACGTTTTCACATTCAACCAGGATGTTAGCAGATTGGAGAACCTAAACACCCTTTTTGCTCCCATTTGTCACTGCAAACACAAATAAATAAATAAAACATTTCTGCACCAAAATTATATTTTGGTGATGCTTTTCTTGAGGTGTTGTGGAGGGAATGTCTGTTATTTGTTAAATATCCTAAGAAAACCATGAGTTTACTCCATTGTGGTCTCTTTTAAGGAACCCAGCCTTCAAATAGTCTGATGGATTACTCTTCTTAGGTGACCCAAGTTAATGTGTGGACCATATTTAGAGATAGGAATCTGTTTAATCCTGAAATTGTCAGATTGTAGAAGAAAAACCATAATAAAAATTGGTGACTTTTTTCTAGCAAATTCTAAGCAATGACCAATCAATTAATAAGCATTTATTAAGTGCCTACTATTTGCCAGGTCCTGTGCTAGACATTGGGCATACAAAGGCAAAAGTGAAACAGTTCCTGAACTCAGAGCTTACATTCTCCTGGTTGAGATAAAATATTCATATTAGGAAGTACATGCAAAATTAATGCAAGGTAATTTTGGGGAAGAGCTATCAAGTGCTATGGAGATCCAAAAAGGCTTCATGTGGAAGAGAGAGTTTGAGGAGAGCTTTGAAGAAAACTGGGTATTCCAAGCAGCAGTAGTGAGAGCAGGGACATGTAGGTGGCACAGTGGATAGAGCACCAGGCGTGGAATCAGGAAGACTTGAGTTCAAATCCAGCCTCAGATATTTATTAGCAGTGTGACCCTAGGCAAGTCACTTAACCCTGTTTGCCTTAGTTGACTCATCTGTAAAATGAGGTGGAGAAGAAATGGCAAACCTTTCTAGTGTCTCTGTCAAGAAAATCCCAAATGAGGTCAGGAAGAGTTCAGCATGACTGGAAAGACTGAACAACAGCAACAAGAAGTGAGAAAGGAGAACATTCTAGGCATAGGGGAATAGACTGCAGAGGCATGAAGATGAGAGATATGGGCAACTAGCAAGAAAGCCAAGGGCTATCTCTGGATGCTGTCCAGTTATCAGCCACTTGGAATGGAGAAATTGCTTCTCCATGGGTTGTTCGTAGTATAGGCAGAGGAAGGCAGAGTTATCTCTACTGAGAATCGTAGAATGTAGGAGCCTTTTTTAAGGGGCTTCAGAGATTCTTTAGTGGTGGTCAAAGTCAAATAGAAATGGGAGCTATAAAATCATACATAAGGATCCCTGTGGGTGCATATTTACTTAAAAAAACACATATTAACATTATTCTATGTTTTATTGAATTTTCTTTGGTTTTGCTAAATATTTCCCAATTACATTTTAATCTGATTTTGCCCCACTCAAGAGTGTTGTGGGCCTCATGAGGCCATGTGTTTGATACGTCTATGTCTTTTTAATTTTATAAATGAGGAAAATAGTTCTAGAGAAGTGAAAACCCTTTGCAAGGTCATGTGGCATGTTAATGGCAGGGCTGCTACTACTGAAGTCCCTTTCTCCCTGGTCTCTGTTTTTACTGCTTCCAGTCTATATTTTACTCATATGCAAAATGAGGCTGGAGTAGGTGATCTCTAAGGGCATTTACAGTTTAATTTCCTATAATTTGACTTCTTTTCTCTTATCAAAACCTTCCATTTCTTTCACCTACGTCTTTTTAAGCACCCGGTTTAGTCATTGATTAATTATATAGCCATAGCCATTGCCATAGATTACAGTGAGTCCAATATATTTGGAGTCAGAAAACCTGGGTTCAAGTTATGACTTGTGACTTTATATAATAGCTGGTATTTCTATGGAGTTTTAAGATTTGCAAATTATTTAAAAAAATCATTGCATTTTATTCTTTATATGAGGTAGGTGCTATAATTATCCCAATTATATCCCCATTAGAGCAGCTAGGTTGCACAGTGGATATAGCTCCACACTTGGAGGCAGGTATATCTGAGTTAAATTCTAGTCTCAGACTCTTACTAACTGTGTGATCCTGGGCAAGTCACTTAACCTTTCAGTGTTTTAATTTCCTTATATGTAAAATGGGAGTAGTTAAAGCACCTACCTCACAGGGTTGCTGTGAAGATAAAATGATATAATATTTGTATAGCACTTAGCACAGTGCTTGAAAAATAGTAGGTGTTTAATAAATGCTTATTTATATAAGCAAATTAGGAGAGCAAGGAATATTTACTTGTCAGATCTATGGAGAAGTGAAGAATTTATGAGCAAACAAGAGATAGAAAACATTATAAAATGCAAAATGGATCATTTAGATTATATTAAATTAAAAAGTTTTTACACAAAGAAAGCCAATGCAACCAAAATTAGAAGGGAAGCAGAAAGCTGGGAAATAATTTTTTATAGCCAGTGTCTCTGATAAAGGCCTCCTTTCTAAACTATATAGAGAACTGAGTCAAATTTATGAGAATACAAATCATTCCCCAATTGATAAATGGTCAAAGGATATGAATATGCAGTTTTTGGATGAAAAAATTAAAACTATCTATAGTCATATGAAAAAATACTCCAAATCACTATTGATTAGAAAAATGCAAATTTAAACATCTCTGAGGTACCACATCACACTTATCAGATTGGCTAATATGACAAAACAGGAAAATGATAAATGTTCGAGAAGATATGGGAAATTTGGAACACTAATGCATTGTTGATGGAGTTGTAAACTGATCCAGCCATTCTGGAGAGCAATTTGGAGCTATGCCCAAAGGGTTATAAAACTGTGCATACCCTCTGCTTCAGCAATAGCACTCCTAGGTCTGTATCTCAAAGAGACCATAAAAAGGGCAAAGGACCAACATGTACAAAAATTTTTATAGCAGTCCTTTTTGTGGTGGCCAAGAATTGGAAATTGAGGGGATGCCCATCAATTGGGGAATGGCTGAACAAGTTGTGGTATGTGAATGTAATGGAATATATTTGTTCCATAAGAAATGATGAGCAGGCAGATTTTAGAAAAACCTGGAAAGACTTACATGAACTGATGCTGAGTTAAGTGAGCAGAATCAAGAGAAAATTGTACATAGTAACAGCAATATTGTGCAATGACTAGCTTTGATAGACTTAGCTCTTCTCAGCAATGCAATGATTTAAGACAATTCCAAAAGATTCATGATAGAAAATGCCATCCACTTCCAGAGAAAGAACTATGGAGTCTGAATGTAGATTGAAATATACTAGTTTCTTTCTCTTTTTTGTTTTTATTTTTTCTTTCTCATGGTCTTTCTCTTTGGTTCTGATTCTTCTTTCACAACATAATTAATGTGGAAATATGTTTAATATGATTACACACGTATAGCCTATATCAGATTGCATGTCATCTTGGGAAGGGGGAGGAGAAATTTTAGAACTCAAAATTTTATAAAAGTGGATGTTGAAAACTAAAAATAAATTTACAAATATTTTTAAAAAGAAAAAAAATGCTTATTTAAAAATTTATAGATTATGAAACTAAGGCAGATAGAGATTAAGTTGCTTGCCCAAGGTTCCACAGCTAGTATATCGCTGAGGCTGGATTTGATGGGGTTCTTCCTGACTACACATCCAGTATTCTTCACAACTTCTCAGAGGGTTCTCTTTCTCATTGGGAAAATGAGTAAAAAAAACAGCATTATGAACTTCATGGAGTATTTCTAAAGAAATGTGTAAAATACTTTATAACTTTAAAGCACTAACAATAAGGCACTCTCAGACAATGCAAATTGTTAAAGTCAATTACTTAGGCTTTTTTCTTCTAATGTAAGGATAGGGTCTTTTTTTTTTTTTTTCACCAGGTGAGAACCTCTTTTTGTTGAATCAAACAATCAAAACTGAGTCTGAACAGAGACTGAATACCAAGTTGAATAAATAAATATCATTGTGTATAAAAGACTAGGTAATGCTCTAAGAAACTGGTATAAAAAGGAAAAAGTTATCACAGGATGGGAGGGAGATGTTCTAAGGGTCTAGATTCAAAAGTCTGGGAAAAAGAATAGCATTTCTAATATACCCTTGAGGAGCAAAAGGATGGGCTGTGGCAGAGAAGAAAGAAAGGAGAGTCACTGGCTTTACAGGCATCTTGAAGTGAAAAAACCAGGCTGAGAGAAGTCCTAACATCAACTCTATCCCCCAGCTTGCCATCCTGATGCTTGTCTATCCATAGACAGTGTAATATAACCTGCTATTTCATTACTCAAATGTTTCTAGCAAACTGAATTGTGTCTTGACCACAAAGAAGCCAAAGGTTAACTATTGAGATAGATATAAATGTAAGTTTGGGCAGAGAGCCCAAACTTATTCTAAAGTGTTAGATATTTTCCTTACTGGGAACTTTAAATGATTTTCACCCAAAATAAACTCCCTAACCCTAAAGTCAAGACAGACAGAACCAAATGGTCCTTAGGTGTTACTTTATTTTTCCTTACACTTAAAATTAACTAGTTATTATGATAAGGTATTATACTTGTTTTCAGGTTTCCTACAAACCTTCACCCATATTATCTTAATTCCATTAAGGTAGATATTTCTCAGAAAGTAAGTTCATAATTTTTATTGAAAATTTTGAATAAGGATTTCATTTGATTAGTTACTTTGGGATTCTTTTGTATTACATTGGAAAAATTGCCCAGTATCGTTCTTCCTCACTCAATGAGCTAAGACATATCAGAAGGGGGAAAAAGCATTGAAGATACAAGACAACTGTTTAGCAGTCATTAACCCATCACCTATCCAGATCCAAGAAGCTTAGAGCACAAAGGAATAAATAGTATGCTCAAATGGGCAGGCCATAGTCCTTCTACTACTCTACTGACTATCCTGGCTAGGATAAATCTGAAATACTATGTTTATTTATGGGCTATGTTTTAAAGGAGGCATTGAAAAATGGAATTTGTCCAGGAAACTAGGTTATTATTAGGGGTGTGCAGGGTGTTCAGGGAGAACTAACACCTTGGGTGTGAGCCCTTTTCAGGGCTGCTCATGTACTTTGGTGCCCACTTGATTCACCCAATTCTCACCTGTGGCTCCAAGAAACTACAGCATACACAGTGACCAAAACTCAGTAAACTGTCTTAGCAGACAGCCTAAACCAGATTGAGGGTAACCAACAGGCATCAAACCTGACGGTGAATTAGGGGGATGTCTACCCCAAGCATGTGGAGATTTCCCCTGGTGGAATGGGTGGATAAGATCAACTTGTTCCACCAGCTGTGAAAGTTGCTGAAATAGGTGCTGTGGAGCATTTAGAGCTTGGTTAGACATCAAAGACGCCAAAGTTATCCACTGCATTCCAGGCCAATTGTCTTGTCTTTTGTCCTACCCCTAGACTTTGATGACTCATGAATACAGTGAGGCTGATGACTTTGTGCAACTCTGTCTCACTTAAATCCAATTAATACACAAGTCAAGACATCACCTGTCATGTCATTTGTCATCTTTGAAAATGAAGGACAAACAACAACAACACCAAGTTATTATTATTATTATTATTATTATTATTATTACTATTATTACTATTAATGGGAATGATTGTTCAGGACACCCCTGATCAATTGATTTTCCCTTATCCAGTTGAAAAAATCATTGAAAGTGAAGGACAGGGAACTCTTAGAGCCTTAAAGAAAGTTTTCAGATAAGTCTACGTTCTTTATCCACTTTACTATATGGGAAGAATGATCAGATGGCAATGGATCAGTCATATCCCTGCTCTACCTTTAAAACAGGGAATATATTCTTAAAGGAGTTAGTTGTGATTGCAGGCATGATAAAACCTCTGAGGAGTCTGACCTCTAGCAGTAAAGAAACAAACCAGATCCAGCCATGGTGAGCTGAGCTTGGGAAAGTTGCAGGCTGAGGAGCCAAGTTAAAAGATCAAACTTCACAAGAACAGATAGGACATTGGGGGTCATACAGTGCTGGAGATGTGAGTTGCCTTCTGTATGTCTCTCTACCAGCATTGTCTCACTGTAGTGTACCTTACAGAGTGATTCTTCTTCAAAATGTAAGAGGAAGAAATCTAATATGAAAGGGAGCTTGTTGACCTTAATGGTGACAATATTTAGTCTTTTACCCTTGAATTCCTTGTCTACTTATCCTTTCACTTTTTTTTTCACCCTGTCATTCTTCAACCCATGGCCTTCTCTTTTCCTATTCAAGCACTACAACACCCAACCTGAGGAAATTATACAACCATGCTAACTTGTTCTACTAAAATTTCATGTCATCTAATCTGAACTCAATCTTCCCTACTTCACATCAATATTTTTATTCTTATTGTCCATAAGTGCCCTGGAGCAACTTCTCTAAAACTTTTCCTTTCTCCTTAAGAACCCAAAACCAACTTCTTAAAGTGCTAGACTTGAAATCAGGAAGACCTGTGTTTGAATTTCACCCTGTGGACACTCACTAACTTGTGTGACTTTAGGTAAATCTCTTAACTTCCTTGAGTTCCTGTTTCCTCATGTGTAAATTAGCATAATGTTTTTTCCTTAAAATTATTTAGATTTGGAATTATTATGGAAAGAAAGAATAACAGACAGGTCTTAAAACCAGAAGGAGCTTGAAGAACTACTGGCATACCTCATTTATAATAATTTCTTTTTAGCAATCAATTTTATTATATATTTGGCAAAAAATGAAGAACAATATTGTCACATAAGTATTTTGGTTTTTTTTTCAAGTCCCATCTACTAATAGTTCAAGAGGCATTGAGAGACCTCAGTATTCTAGATGGTCTGAAGAATGCACTGAAATGAAGCCAGATATTTGTACTCTAAAGATTTTCTTAAATCAATAGAAATGATGTTCATATTATGGACCTCACAATTCTCAAACTGAAAATGTCAAACATGGGTTATGATAATTTCACACACATTTTGTTCTGTTCTTTATTAGCCACTGTGTTTCCTTTATCATTTCATTCCTTTTTTGTGCAGTAATTTAGAATCTTTAAAGCACTGTATGTCAATTTCTCCTCCTCCTCCAGCCACAACTACTACTGCTGCTGCTGCTGCAACTCCTCCCACTAGTAATTAGTGAGAAAGTGGAGGTGATCTACCAAAAGTAAGGGAGTTCCCTTATCTTTTCTATTTCACACCTCAACAATCTCTCTACTGCTTCACTTTTTCTCTTTTCTTTGTGTTAGTCTCTGAGGAAGAGATAGTCCTTCTCCTTGCTAAGTCTAACCTCACTATTTGTGCCATTGATGTTACCTACCCCCTCCCAATTTCTCTGGGAACTTTCTTCATTGGTAATTTCTTTTTTCACATCTTAGTCTCTCATTCCAAGTTGCCTAAAACCATGTTCAGATCTTCACCATCCTTAAAATAAAAGAAAACAAAAACTTTTTACTTGACCCTATCATCTCAAGCTGTCATCCTTATATTTCACTTTTATTTCACTGCCGCCTGAGAAATGGTTCTGTACATTCACTGCCTCCACTTTCTCACCAACTCCTTAGTTCCTTGCAGCCTAGCTGTTGACCTCATCACTCTCTCAAAGGTTGCCAGTGAGCTCTTAATTGTCAGATACATTCCTCTTTTCTCAGTCCTTACTTTCCTTTGCCTTTCTTTTACTTTTCACTATGGATTACCTCTTCCTCTTATTGAATTTTCTTTCTTCATTGGCTTCAGTGATATTTGACTCTCCTGATTCTCTTACTTTTCTCGACAGTCCTTTCAAAATCTCTTTTACTATTTTTTTATTCCTATTATCATACCCCTGACAATTGTGGGTACCCCCAAGGCTATATTGTGGGTCGTCTTTTCTTCTTTATCTAAATTTTCCTTTGTGACATAAGGCTAATAGGTTCAATTATCATCACTATTCTGATTACTTGCAAACTGATATACCCATTCCTAATCCCTCTCTCTTAAACTTTAATCTCACACTTCCAATTTTCTAGATGATATTTCTACCTGAATGTTAAGTTGGCATCTCATATTCAATATGTGAGAAAATGGAACTTCCTATTTTTCCTTGGAAATTTGATGGCTCCTCCATATTTCTCTATTTCTATTGAGAGTACTACTAGGTTACCAATCACCAAGGTTTGTAACCATGGAGCCTTCCTAGGCTATCCTCTCTCCCATATGCAATCAGCTGTCAAGGCCTGTTGATTTCACCTCTACAACTTCTCTTGAAAATTCTCTTCTCATTTCTTTTCTTACTTGGACTATTGTAATGACCTCTTACTTGGTTCCCTTTGTATCTAGTTTTCCCCTTCCCAATTCATCTTTCACACAGTTGCCAAAATACTTTTTTTAGGCATAAATCTACCATATAACACTTTTATTTAAACATCTCCAGTGATTTTTGCAGAGTCCTTAGCCTTCCACAGTCTGGTTCCAACCCATATTTCTAATTTTATTTCATATTATTCTGATTCTTGCAGTCCATATTCTAGCCAAATTGGATTACTAGCTGTCTCCTGATCTGAACATTTCATCTCTTGGATTCCACATATTCATACAAGTTTATGATCCTACCCCCACCATGCTGGGAATTCCTTCCTCAACTTGAGCTTGACTTCAATCTCTGGAAAAAATTCTACAAAGATTCATTAAAGAAATGATTGGAAAACATCTGAAAAGATTATAAGGAGCCAAATGGCTTCTTCAAGAATGAGTCAGACCAGACAAACATTTTCTTTTTTTTTATAGTCTTACTAAACTAGTAGACGAGAGGAATGCTATGGATATAGTTTATCTATATTTTTAAAGCAAAGTTTGTGCTAAAGTAACTTACACTATTCTTATGGGGATGATGAAGAGATATGAATTATGTAATAATATAATTAGATAGGTTCAGAACAATTTGGATGGCTGAATTCAAAGAGTAGCTGTTAAACGTTCAATGTCAACATGGCAGGAGATATCTGGTAGGGTATCCCAGGTATCTGTGCTTGGTACTGTGTTATCAATAACTTGGATAAAGGATAGATGGCATACTCATTAAAACTGAGGATGACACAAAACTGGAACCATAGCAGAAATCTTGGATGACAGAGTCAGGACAAAATATATATGTGTGTATATATTTTGTTGTGTATATGTGTTTCTATTCCATATAGATATATGTGTATGTATATGTATATTATATATTTATGTTATATGTACAGAATTCAATGGAAATAAACATAAAATCTTTTATTTGGTACAAAAATCAATTTTGCAAACATAAGATGGAGGAGGCATAGATCAATAACACTTGTACTATAAAATATTTGTGGGTTTTAGATGACTGTAAACTAAGTAAGAGTCAGCAGGGTGATGTGGGGATTAATGTTATCTTGGACTACATTAAGAAGGGCATAGCTTTCAAGAATAGGGAGAGGGATAGTTTTGCTCTCCTTTGCCCTGGTCAGACCATATCTGGAGTACTGTGTTAAGTTTTAGTTGCAATGGTTTAAGAAGGATTTAGATAAGCCAGAGTGTCCAGAGGTGGTCAATCATGATGGTGAAGGACCTTGGCTCCATGACATATGAAGATTGATTGAAGGAGCTGAATATGTTTAGTGTAGAGAAGAGAAACTCAGGGAAGACATATCTACAAATATTCAGAGAATTGTCTTGGGGAAGAGGAATTACTTGTTCTGCTTGATCTTAGAGGATAGAAATCAAGTGTGGATATGAAAAGAGGCAGATTGAGGCTTGATGTTATGAAAAACTTCCTAATATTTAGAACTATCCAAAAGTAGAATGGCTTGCTTCTTGAGTTAGTAGGTTCTTCTTCCTTAGAGGTCTTCAAGTAGAGGATGATCGAGATTTCTGTATAGGTTGTAGTTTGACTAATGAATCTTGGTAATTTCCTTCACATCCTGAGATCTTTTCATTCTTTGACCATTTTGAAGAGAAATCAGTGTCAACATTTTTATAGGTAAAATTGGTAATTAGTCAAACTGCTTTAAAAAAAAAACCCACCAACTATCTCCCCATCCCTCTTACCCTCATCCTTACTTCCACAGGAGAAAACAAATAATTTCACCTAGAATCAGGAGGTTCATTGTCATTTTCTTCCCTCTCTCCTCTTTCCTTCTGTGTTTTGAAAACTAATCTTATGATTTTTTCTACTTTGACTTTCTTTGGTTACATTTATTGCATGACAAATTCAATTTCACTGTGATCACTCTTCTGAAAAAGGGTGAAGAAGGATCATTGAAAAATTCTTTTGGCATAGTAATTTTTAAGGATCATTTGTTGAGAAAAAAACAAGTGACCTCTTGAAAGGCTAAAATATTCTCTTTTAATTGTGCAGCTTCATGGAAAATGTCCTCTGATCAGCATAAGATATATTTGTTCATAGTTTTCTTTTTTAAATTAGCAAAGATATCAACATTATCATTCTGTCTATGTTTTGGCAGAAATGAAGTTTAAATTATGGTAAAAGGTGGGTATATTATAATAGATAAGTAATGAATGCTTTGTGTTGCCAGAAAACTCTCTAAAGTGGCTTTTCAAGAGATGGAAAAATCTAGCAACTCATATTAACTAATTCTATTTGACTGAGCACATTAAGATGCCATTGTTATTGTCTACATTTCTGAAGTCCAAATTGCCTTGTGTTGAATCAGTCTTGTCTATTGCTCAGATTGATGTGTTCTAGCAATTTTTTTCTTATGTTTCAAGGTCTATTCACATAGATTACAAAGATGTCTACAATCCATTCAAAGGAGCTAAATTATCTTTTTTTTACCCTTTAGAATGAGTTCTTTGCATTCCCCTTAGCACCAATTGAAATGCCAACTGAATTGATGTTTTCTTAATTAAAAAAAATATACTCCAGTTTCTTTTCTTAAAAAAAAACTCCTTTCTCTTTGAATAGTCTTTCTTGATAAATGATTATTTCTTCTTAGAAAATAAAGGCATTTTGTGTTCATTGCCAAGAAAAGAGGTATTTCAAAATGTTGGCAGTTGCAGATATAAAATCTAGTAGGACCGTATGACCTGTAAAGAAGAGCTATTCAGGACCAATCAAAAGGAAGCCAGAAGGATCGTTGGTATGAGTCACAAGCTCAAAGTGAGCTTCACATTTGGCAGGTAACAAACAATAACCATTTATCTATAGTATGTGATCTCATCTTCCTTGATATCAACTGTGAAATGCCTCTTGTTTGGCAAACCATCTCCTATTTCCTTTTCTTTATACATACTGTCCCCCAGCACTTTAATGTAATCCACTTCCAACTCCTTGAATCCTTTGCTGAATTCAAAGATTAACCCATATGCAACCTCCTACAGGTAGCCTTTTTGATTCCACTAGTTGTTGGACACTCTCTCTTTTTCCTTGAATTATCATATCACATATCATATATATGTGTGTGTGTATATGTGTGTATACATATATATACACATATATATGTATGCATGTATGTGTGTGTGTGTGTGTGTGTGTGTATTTAGCTATCTACATATTATATACCCCTGGTAGAATGTAAGACACTTGAGGGGCAGGGATCCCTTTTTTGTTTATTTGTTTTTTGTTTGTATCCTTTGCACTTAACACATTGTCTTACACACACAAAGTGTTTAAGAAATCCTTGTTGGATTAGACTGGATTGAATTATATTTGTGATACCACACAAAATCTAACTTTCTCTAGATAATTAATGCATTTACATACAAAAAGCTAAAAAGCCTTTGTTAAATTTTTAAAAATCATATACTTTTGGTTCCCTATTAGGTTTTTCTTTGTCTTTATTTTCTTTCCTTTTAGGGCTAGCTCCTCATAAAATGGAACTGTCTTGGGCCTCTTTGGACTTCTGAGGGCCTTTGAGGATATTAATAGGAACATATATAGTCCAAATCCTTATCTGGGGTTTAGGAACCTGGCAGCCATGTGTATTCTTGGTTTCAGCAGGGAACCTGCCTCCACATAGAATAACAGCAAAGGATCATGCAAAGATAACACTTTCAAACCTAACTCTAAAAGAACATCAAAGACTTCTCTGATGCTAAAGTATGGGATTGGGTTATTTAAGTACTTGTGGTTAAATAACCACAAACAATGCACATGTCCTATAGAAAATGCGTTCTTTCCAACCTTGTGTTGATTAGTTTACCCATATTTGGGTTTATTGCCTGAAATTCAGATGAGACTAGGGTGAAGGACCCATTCTATTTGGTATCAGATTAAGGAGTACAGAGATATGATAGCAGTGTAAGAGAGAGGATTTCCTTCTTTGATGATTTGGAAATAGGAAATGCTCAAAGTAGGAAAATGCATTTGGGCAGATATGACAATATCAGCACTTACTGGTTTCCATGTGCCATTCCTTGGATTATGGCAAGGATCATTTATTTGCCTGATGGGTAGGCAGTGTCCATGCTGGACAATCCTATGCTAAACATTAGATAGATGGCCCTGAGCAATTACACAATAGATTAAGGTTGGTTACCTAGATCTAGACCAATAAAAGTAGGTTGGGAGATCGAAAGAAATTGTAAGGGAAGTAAAATGCTGACCTTAGAGGAAAAATGAAACCTACGGATGGAGTGATATTTGCTCTTCTCTGTTCTAAATCTTTGGATTTTCTAAATCTAAATCTTTTCTAAATCTTTGGATTTCTGTACTACTGGGAAACCTCTGGACTAAATCTCCTTTAAGGCCTTCTTGGCCTTGGAGAATGCTAGAAAGCAGCATGCCTGTAGAGAGGACCTACTGGGAAGTTGTCTATTTAAGCCACTTGTTCTGGGAAAGCTTCAGAGTGAATATTTTGGGTCCTCACCATGACTCTCATCACAACAATCCTAGGAGATAGCTCATATACTTATTATCACATTTTTACAGATGGCTACACTCAGACTCAGTCAGAGGGACTGAGTGACTTGCCCCATTGACACACAGCTAGAAAGAGTTTGATCTGGGACTCAAACCTAGGTCTTCTGACTGCTGAATCTGGTGCTCTGTCCATTACTCTATGCTGGAGAGCCATTTTCTTTCCTCTCCTTTTCCTGAATAGAGAATCAAAGAATAGTTAAGGTTACCTCCTGCTGTTCTTTTGCCAGTCCTGGCTTCTCGGAGAAGCTAATGAGGGATAAATCAAATCAGTGTACTGCAGCTAACACCCACAGGCACTTCCCTCTTTCCTACAGTTGCCTTCTTTCCTGTTTTTTGGAAAATGTATCCTTCCATGAGTCAAACGCCAGATACACTAACAAGTGGGTGCTCCAGGCTGCTATCATAATACAACAGATAAAGCCACTGTCTTGTTTAATAGATTAAAATGTTATAGGAAGTAGAATTTCTTATTAATAAAAGAAGCATAACATTCAACTGGATAGATTCCCAATTCTGGTCAGCTACCTAATGGCATACTACTCACACCTGAACTCAATCAATAATTGAAAGGTAATTTTTCACCTGACCAATATGAAACCAATTAAGCCCTACCTTAGAGGAGGACTGTTTTTCGGTCTTTAGCTATTTACAGAGGAAAATCATCTATGGCAGCCACTCCAGCCCTATTATTACAATTTGATTGGAATGCTAATGCCCTATGATGAGTTCTTACCCAATTATGTTCTCTCTTAACAAGGTTATAGCAGAAAGACACAGCTAGTGAACCAATGATAGTAAATCAATTGAAATGTCATCCTTTCCAGATGTCTAGTGTTTTCTGCAATTTTCTTCTAGGTAGAAGTCTTCTGAATTTCTTTTTTTCCCATCAAGTAACCCCTCCCTCCTTCTCTAGGCAGGCCCTCATTTCCTGGATCTTGTTTATTATGCTCAGTTTGGGGTTTGTTGTGCATATCTCTTCTATCTTTTTAATTTGGACTATATGACCCTGGAGACCATGTCTTACACACCACTTCATCTCTTACCATGCTAAAGATGATGCCTTGTGCAAAATATGTGAGCAACCTGATGCAAACATGTGTCCTTTCCTAATCCTTAGTGCCCTCTTCTCCCAGCTTACTTTGCACTGGTGCTGCATATATTTGTTTATACTTATCTATGTTCCACCCTCACTCCCACCCTCTAGAATATGGGTTTCGCGAGGGCAAGGGACTGTTTCAACTTTATCTTTGTTATCTCTTGTGCTTGTCACATAGCAGATGTTTAACAAATTCCTGTTGATTGAATGTATATATGTATATATACATATACATGCATATATGTATGTGTGTATATATATAATATGTATATATTTTATATCTATCTATCTATCTATATATGTATAGATATATATATATATTTGGTGAATGAGAGGTGGTAGGTATGGTCCTCAGCAGGTGACGCTGTCTGAGACTTAGGGGGCAGGGGGAGGAGTTAGACAATGAGGTGGTATAAAGGCAGTGAGTGCTGACTAGGGTGAGGGACACACATGCAATAGAGAAATAGGAGGACACTGCACAAAAATTTAGTTGACATCACAATTTTGCTGAGGACTAGTCTGAGAAGCATGAATAATACTCTTTTATTTTTTAATTTTTTAAAATTTAACACGTGTTTTTAAAACTTTGGGTTACAAATTTTCTCCTTTCCTCCCTCCCCACTCACCCTCATTGAAAAGGCGAGCATATCGATACAGGTTATAGATGTGTGGTCATGCAAAACACTTCCATAGAAGTCATGTCGTGAAACTAAGTATATTTACCTTCATCCTGTCCTACCCCCCATTTATTCTATTCTCTCTTTTGACCCTGTCCCTCCTCAGAAGCGTTTGCTTCTGATTATCCCCTCCCCCTCCCCCAGTCTGCCCTCTCCTCTATCAACACCCCCCCACTCTTGTCCCTTCCCCCCCCACCCCCATTTTCCTGTAGGGTAAGATAGATTTCCATATCCCATTGTGTAAAGCGTGAATAATACTCAAAGCCTTAGGTAAAACATTTCTACTTATAAAAGATCCATGACCTATGGAAGCCAGAAAATATGCATTCATACATAAATGACTAGCACTCTCCTACAAATTTGTTATTTTGTTTCAAAAAAGCTTCTCGGGTTTTTCTTGTATTGCATTGTCCAATTTCAAAATTCCTTTTTTTTCCTATTTATTTTTGTAATGATTTGGTTTCCTTAAATTCCAAAGAATATGCCTTATACTTTTTTTATATTACAAATTTATTTTATATTTTTTTATACATTCCCTCTCTGTTTGCCTTAGATGCTTTTCCTACAGGGAGTTTTAAGACAAGACTCACTGATTAAACACCCACTACTTTCCCTGTACTATGCTTTTGATTTTTCACCTCTCAAGTTCATCAATGGCATCATTGATTCTCGGATTTGAACATGCTCCATTGATTGGGAAGTTGCTGGTCATGTGAACATCCTGTTCTATTCAATAAATCCTCCCATAGCATTGACGTTTCTGGTGTATCCAGGGGCTCATATACCACATCTATCTGGATAATCCTGGTTTGTATTGCTAGCAAACCTCCCTCTCATTTGGTTGTGAGTCTCTCTTAACTGGTCTATTTTGTCTCCAGTATCTCCTTTACAACATCATCTTTGCAAAGCTGTCAAAGTAATTTTTTTTCTAATGTACAGCTCTGACTCTGTAACTCTCCTGCTCAAAGCCCTTTGGCTGCTCCTTATTCATTCAAGGCCCTCCATAACCTGGCTCCAACCAATCTTTCTAGACTTACTCCCTATTACTCACTTCAATTCATCTTACTTCAGTATACTTCAACAAGTGTTTAACTTCCTGTGTGTGCCAGGTATTTTGCTAGGTGCAGGGGATTGTTGTTGTTTGTCCTTTGTTCTTGAAGGGGATCAATGCCATCAGGAGGGTGATGTTTTGACTTGCAACTGAATCGGATTTAAGTGAGGTAGAGATGTGCAGAGTCATCAGCCTCACTCTCTCCGGAGTCATTGGAGTCCAGTGGCAAGACATAGGTCAGAGTTTCTAAGGATATCAATAAAAATCACCTCTTGTGAAGAGATTACATTCAACCACTTCCCTTCCTGTACTCTGTGTTTCTGCCAAATACTGTTACTTGACTGCTTGCTTTTTGGTTGCTATCCCCTCTGCTTGGAGTGGTCTTTCTCCACATCTTTATTAAATTTTTTTTCCCTTCCTTTAAGGTCTAATTTAGCTTTCACCTCCTCCAGGAAACCTTCCATGAAAGTGCAGTGCTTTGCATATATTAAATGTTTAATATTTGTTGAATTAGATAAAATTGATAGGTACAATAAGGAATAAAGATGCACAAGGCAAGGTCCTTGTCCTCTAGAAGATCCTAGTCTAATAATAGAGCTAGTCAGGGGCATAAATAAGGGTAAAACAAGATAGAGAAGGAAAGGTCTAAACAACAAGCTGATGGAGAGTTGTCAGTTCTGAAAGGAAGGCCCAGGGGCATCATTGGAGTTGGGCCTTAAAGGATAAGGAGTGCTTTCAATAGATGGAGATAGTTGTGGGATGGTGTTTCAATTAGTATTACTATAATAATGATGATTATTTTGAGATTCAGAACAGCCCCAAAGAAGTAAGATGCTGTAGAGGGAAGACATGACTTTTCTTAGTTCTCTGATAGTGTCATGGAATCTTAGTCTGCCATTAGGCTTATATGAATCCAAAGACAATGCTTTTGGCATGGCCAGCTTTGTCTGTCAGCTGCATTCTTGATTGCTAAGACAGAATCCAGTTCATTTGTTCTGTTCTGGTTTAAGTGAAATTGTTTACAAGTACATCCAAGAACGCCTGTCATCTGTTTTAAAGGGCTAATATGAGAAAACAGAATTGTTGGCACTAAATTTGATTGCTCTATGGATAGGAATCCATCTTAGAAATAATTCCTTCTTGGGCATAGCACCATTTTGCAGACTAACAGAAGACATTCTCTTTCTCTCTCTCTCTCTCTCTCTCTTTCTCTCTATCCTTTTTTTTTGGATAGTAGTGCCAAATGTCATCCTATAAGATGAGAGTGGAGTTCAATTAAAGCATAGTTGTAAATGTAAAACATACTTCATCATGGTGATTTGTGAGAAAGAAAAAAGGATTCAGTACCTGAGAAATGGCAGGGCTCTGTGTGTGCAGTTCAAACAGAATGCAGTTAGAATTTCCCCTGGAGAGGGAGAGAATAGGAAAACACATCTGCTTGTGATGGAATGGATATAGTGTTTCATCAAATTCAGGTAGCATGAGATGAATTCAATTCACAAAATATAACAGGACAGCATGACAAGATGGCTTTTAATCCTGTTACGTGTGAGGGAGGTACGAGCCAAACTGGACGTTAAAGCAATTACCGAGAGTTTTGATTTACAGAGAGGGTAACAAAAAAGTCATAAAGTCGATTTCTCTCCCTACTGACTGCCAACTACCCTTAATCTCAGTGTGCCAGTGGATGAAGAAGAGACAGCAGAAGGGTTTAAGTCTGAACAGCCCATCTAGGACAAAAAGTCCAGAGAAAGACAAAGAAAGAGAAGTGCAAAAGCTTTTAATTCAATTCAACAAAGAATTTTTTTTTGGTAGGGCAAGTCTAATTAGAAAAGAAAGCAATCCTTGTGATGGGACTTCTCATCATAAGGAAATTTTCTTGAATTCATCAATACAGTTATAGACTCTCAGTCTTAGAGATGACATTCATTTAAATCAAACCAAGAAACATTAATAATATGCTGAGTTCTCTATGAGGTACCGGCAGAGACACAAAGTTTCAATAAAGCACAATTCCTAATTTCATGGAGCATTTAGTCTAGTGGAAGATGGTGGGTGAAAGGGGAAAAGAGGGGAGCATAGAATGGCATGTAAATAGATAGCTGGCATGAAAAATAATAAAAAGTATATTAGAGAGGGCTGAAAATGGAAAATTCATTCATAGTTGGGAATATCAGGGAAGAATTTCTAGAAGTGCTAACCAGTTGGCATAATGGATAAAATGTTACATTTGAAGACAATTCTGCCTTAGCCTCTTGGCTATGTGATCTATGATTCATATGATCTTAAATCTAGATTAGGAAAGGATTTCAGAGATTATCTTAGTTCAATTCACTTATTTGACAGAAGAAGAAACTGAAGCCCAGAGAGGTTATGATACTTGACCAAGTAGAATTTGAATCCTTTGATTCTGGAGCCAGTGTTTTTGAACTCCAAATCATAGTTTCACAGTTAGAAGGGATTTTAGAGGCCATCTAGTTCAACATTTCCATTTTGCAAATTAGGAAATAGAGGTCCAACTACTGTCACACGGTTACACAATTTGCAAGTAGCAGAGCTGGGATCCAAACCCTGGTTTCTAACTCAAAATCCAACATTCTTTTCCCTATAACATATGAACTTTCTGGGGTTTAAAGTAAAAATCAAAATTTAACAAGTAAAGGCAACTCAGGAAGAGGAAAAAGCAGAAGGAAAGGTATTGTCTTATGAACATCCATTTTCAGAGGACAAAGAATTATCCAGTGTTTCTGGAGTATAGACTATTTGAGGGGAAAATGAGCCAAATCTAGAAAGCTAGGATAGACCAGATTTCTGAGGGCCATCAATGCCTGGAAAAGAATTGTAATCTTTAATCAAACACCAATGGAACCACTGCTGATTTTGGACTATGAATTTTACATTCTCATTTTAAGAGGGTTATACTGTAGCAACAATTTTTGCTTCATTCAGCCTCTCTTTAACAGGCTTGTAAGATAGGCTGTTATTGCCAAGTGACACGGTTGATCATATTCTACTGGAAGCATTAGTCAACTTTAACCTGGAATGCTGAGGAGCTGATTTTTGAGCCTCACTCCTTCTCTTTTGTGATTTTTCCTGATATCCTACAGTTCTTGTCAACAGATGGAATCCTTAGGGCTCGATGGATGCCATTAAAAAAAAAAACAACTCTGATCTCCTCTTACAATAAGTTAAAATGTAGAAGTTTGCTGATTATCCTCTGTGCTCCAATTTCTCCTGGGCTTTCACTCAATTTCTTGAGCTGAAAATACCCCATACTATTCTAGAGGTCTGGACTTGAAAATGGGCTCTCCAGTTCCTTGTACTTTTGAAAAGGGGAAAAAAGATAAAAAAGATAGCAGTGCAGACTCAAGATTCTGGAATGATCCTGTTTATTGCTTTGCTAATTCATACAACCTCCTTGGCTGTTTTTTAGAATGGAAATGGTGACTCAAGGTTGTGTATATAAAGGAAATCACTGCTTGAATAATAAAAAAGTAGTTCCTCTGGAATTTTCTGGTGGGAAAAGAACTCTATCATCTCTCCCCAAACAGAGGAGACTCTCTCAGGCCCATGGGCCATCCTGAGCACTCCCTCTCTGACAAACTGCCTTGGTGATAGCTCATTCTAAATATATGGCTACAAAGTTTGGATTGGCCTGGGCAGGCTGAGGAGGATGGAAGAACCTCTTCTGGAATCCTTTATGATTTTTCCTAAAAGAAGCCTCAAATTGTTGAATTCAAATGAGTCATGGTTGGAATGATTTAAACTTTTCCCCCATAGGCAGAAGATATCTGAGTTATGTAGGTTGGCAAATGGAGCTTTAAAAGTTGATGAAATTGACCTATGAGTGATTTTGCTATTCACATGCCCAAAGGCCATGTAGTGGAAGGGAAGGCAAAAGGTTCTTTGAATCAGTTGTTGTATTTCCTCCTAGGAAATACTGGTCCCTTCTTCCTTTTGTACCTTCATAGTCACATTTTTTTTTTTTTTTTGAGAAGTAACACAGGAGAGAGGCAGCTAGGTGGTGCAGTGGGTAGGGTGTCAGGCTCAGAGTCAAAAAGATTCATCTTCCTGAGTTCAAATCTTACCTCAGACTTACTTCCTAGCTGTGTGAAACTAGGCAAGTCACTTAACCCTGTTTGCCTCAGTTTCCTCATCTGTAAAATGATCTGGAGAAGGAAATGCAAACCACTTCAGTATCTTTGCCAAGAAAACTTCAAATGGGGTCATGAAGGGTCAGGCATGACTGAAATGACTGAACAACAACAACCACATGTGAAAAGGCAAAGAAATGAATGGTTGATTTTGGGTGTCATTGTTTTTCTTTCCCTTCTTCCTGTCCCTCGTTTAGTTACTTCCAAGGCTGACACCAAATCCAGGGATTTTCCGTGACTGAGTCTGATGGAACATTTAGATCACAACTGTCTAACTTATCCCAAGAGACACTTTATTAAGGACTGATTTGGCAATAATAGGAATTGGAGAAATTTGAAACTTAAATATAATAACTACCTGTCATGACTGCTTAAGAATATGACAGGAATGCCCCTGTGCAGTAATATTGCCAACAAAACAGCACTTCTTCCCTCACTTCTGTGGGCTAATTAAAACCAGCTCCCATAGTCATTGTTCTCTTGAATCATGCCTCTACCAGGTCTTGCTTGTTGACCTCTTCCGTGGGATTGGAGGATCCACATGCTACCTTCCAACACTAGACCTTATGGTTCAGTTTATATTTAAAATATAAGCCTTTTTGCATTAAGAAAAGGGAAAAAAGATCATTTGGACTTTCTAAGATTGCATTATGCTCATAAGGGGGAGAAATACAAGTTTTTATTTTCTTTATGTAATAAAAAGTTTTTCTGCTAAGATAGAGAAAGGTTTTATGAAAGCTGAATGCACAGGAAAGGAAAAAAGAATGATTCTATAGGGTTGATTGGAAAGGTCACTGGATTTATAGTCAGAGGACCTGGGTTCAAATTCTGACTCTGCTACTTATGACTTGTGTAACATTGAATAAGTCACTTAACTTCTCTAGGTTTTTGTTAATCTTACTGTGAGATGAGAGAGATGTGTCTCAGAATAGTTAAATTTTCTTCCAGTTCTCTGTCATATAATCCTTTGAAAGGAGTCTCTTACAGAGAGGTGTTGTTGTTTAGTCATTTTTCAGTCATGTCTGACTCTTCATGTCCCCATTTGGTGTTTTCTTGGTAAAGATACTGGAGTAGTTTTCCATTTCCTTCTCCAGCTCATTTTACAGATAAGAAACTGAGGCAAACAGAGTTAAATGACTTGCACAAGGTCACACAGCTAGTAAGTTTCTGAGGATTTAAACTCAAAAAGAGGTGTATTTCTGATTTCAGGCTTGCACTCTATCTACTGTGCCACCTAGCAACTGCCTCCTTATAGAGAATAATCTTCTGTTTCCTAATACATTAAGTCACTCAGTTGTGTTGTGTTTGGGACAGGAAAGATAGTCTTTCTAGAACAGCACATTGGTGCCACATAACAGTTGAAGTTGGCCACACCCAATCAAATTTACGTAGAGCTTAAATTTGGTAACTAGGTGGGGCAGTGGATAGAGAACTGAGCATTGAGTTAAGAACACTTGACCTCAAACATGGCTTCACACCCTAGTTTTATAAACCTGGACAAGTCAC
This sequence comes from Vombatus ursinus, assembly GCF_900497805.2. Lineage (NCBI taxonomy): Eukaryota > Metazoa > Chordata > Mammalia > Diprotodontia > Vombatidae > Vombatus > Vombatus ursinus. The sequence continues at coordinate 8,817,311 of NW_020947390.1, forward strand.
TTAACCTTTATTTACCTTGATTTCCCCAACTGTAAAGTAGGGAAAATAATAGCATCTATCTTCCAGGGTTATTCTAAGGATAAAAGGATTTAATATTTGTAAAGCATTTGGTGCAGTACCTGGCACATAGTAAGTAGGCATTTAATAAATACTTGTTGTCTTAGACCATCAGATTCAAGTTTTATTGTTTGAATTGTTTTTTGTTTAAAATACAATAGACCACATGAATCTTCAACATCTAATTAAAATTATTTAATAATTGAAGTTTATAAGAGCAATATAAGAATAAAAATGATATAAAACAGTCATCTACTGAAGGAACCACCTTGCGAGCAGCTAAGAGTTTCAGAAAATATTTCTCATTCCCTTCTGGCCCCTTAGCCTATTCTTTTATAATTCAGACCTGATGCTTACAAAGCCCCAGGTAGGGCTGAGCCAAGGGGCAGGCCTAAGGACTGGCTGTGGTCAAGGCAGTAGCTATGGCTTCTGGAGCCCTCCCAAACTCTGGACTCTGCAACATTTCCTCAGCATTATGGTTATTTTGGAAGTTTATTCAAGGGTTGGATGTGGTACTCACTCTTGCTCCCACTCACACCTGCTCCTATCACTCTTGGTCCCATAAGGCCTCCTGTTCCCCTTCATACCTAGACTGGCTAAGGAAAATGGATGTTTCCAGTACTGGACATGGTATGAGAGAACCCGAGTTTGAAATCTGGCTCTGCCAATTACCATCTGTGTGACTTCGGACAAGTCCATGTCTTGTAGCAGGAAGAGTGCTGGAGTATTGAGATGTGGGTTTCAATCTTGCCTCCGACATCGTGTGACCATAGGAGGGGTCATCTCCCTGACTGTTTATTCATCTGTAAAATGGATATCATAAATCTTGCATTATCTATTTAAATGTGAGTTTATTACTTAGCTTCCCTGGTTCTCAATTTCCTCTTCTTTAATCAAAGGTTACTAGGTTAAATGTTCTTAGCCTGAGCTTGCAGATAGATTTCAAAGGTATATGAATATGTATATGTATATATACATATGTGTGTATAGATATAATTTATAGGTAGCATATATATGTATATGTATATATATGTGTATATATATATAAGGTTTTATACATATATATATATATATATGGCACTTTTATAAATATTATCTAATTTCCTCTTCACAACCCTAGGAGGTGGTGCTATTACTCTCCCCTTTTTACAGATGAAGATGATGAGAAAAGTCAAGTGACTTGCCCAGAGTCACACAGCTAGGAAGTGTATGAGGCAGGATATAAACTCGGGGTTTCCTGACACTAGGTCCAGCACTCTATCTACTATGTCAGTTAGCTACCTCAAACTTGAATGGGGTGGGATGAGGTAAGATGGGAGTAGAGGCAGAGAACTGCATCTTTATTTTCATTAACCTCTAACTGAAATTTAGCATTTCCTTCAAATATGAATGTAGACAATGAAACACTGTTCTGCAGAGGGGAACACAGGCTTTCCCAGACTGCCAAATAGGTCCCAGATACATACACAAAGATGATCCCTAAGGTTTCTAGTTCAAAATCTTATGCCTTATGCCCTAACTGCAGCTCAGGTCAGCCCTAAGCAAATACGTAAGGCAGTTAGAGTTTTTCTGTTGCCTTCACTTCTCTTTCTCACACCATTCTTATAGGTACCCTAGTTATTCCATAGGGTTCCATAGTTAACTATGACCCTGTGCCTTCACAATGTTCCTTCACACTCTGCCTGACTGGTGTCTCAGGAAGCCCTTCACTCTCTCCCAGCTCCCCCAGCTCCCATGAGGCATCAAACACAGCCTTTTGCTGGTTGCCTATTCTCTCATCCCCACCATCCCTAAGGTACCTTAGAACCCTGTTCTATTTCAACTCTTAGGCTCACTAGCCCCTTCCCAAAAGCTATTGGGATGATTTTCCTTGCCATTGCTTCCAAAGGCCCACCAGGCCTTATTAAATACTTTGCCATTTTGGCCTCTAGACTCTCAGGCTGAGAAGCTCTGAAGTTGAACCCTACCATATGTTCTGCATCTCTTAATTAGAACATGATTTCCTTGAGGGCAGAGACTAAATTACTTTTCCATTTGTATTCAGAACACTTAGCACAATGTTTGGTATGGAGTAAACATTTAATAACTACTTCTCTATTCCATTCCTGATTGCCCAGGGCTCTGCACTGTGTGGTCCCCTCCAGTCCTCTCCCTCTTTGCTTGCATTGCGTAGACAGTGTCTCATTCTCTGGACTTATTTCTCCCCTCAGTGCTCACCTCACGGGTTGAAGAGGAGATTGCTTTTTGTGGTATGAAGTGAAGGGGCTCTACATTGTAAGAAGTACAAGGGAATGGAATTAGGAGACAGTAGGCTTAAATTAGTATGATGACCATGCAAGTGGAAAGGAGATGTTATTCCTGAGAGACATTGCCAAGCTAAGATCCACACATCTTAGCAACCATTTGAAGGGGAGAAATAAGCAAGTTAAAAAAATCAAAGATGACTCCAAGTTTATGATCCTGAGTGATTGGGAGTATGGGCAGCAGTGCATTAAGTATTCGATGGAGTCAAGCAGCCCCGAGTTTGAATCCTGCCTTTTATGAGCAATGTGAGCATAGGCAAACCACTTACCTCTCAGACTGTTTCTTCATCAGTAAAATTAAAATCCTATTTAGTATTTATTAACACTTGAATGTATGCAAAGTACTTTACAAACATCTCATATGCAGAGTCTATCTCATTAAGAGCAAATGAAATAATGTACATATAGCAACAAGTGGAAAGCTCTTTGTAAGTGTCAGCAATGACTATTAATAAAACTCAAGAGGGCTGAGGAAAGGGAATGATCAGGGCTCTATTAAATTTGAGGTGCTGGTAGAGAGGTCCAGTAGGCAGACGGTCATGTAGGACTGAAGTCCTAGCACCATATTTCCCACAAGGCTTACTCCACACTGAATACTATTTCGTTCACAGCACTGGATTTATCTACCTGGATTTACCATTGGTACTATAAACTTATCACTGTGACATGACCATAGTAAAGCCTCATTGAATTAAAAGAATATCACATTAAGACTTCTAAGTTATTAGCATGAATGAATTTATCAATTTCTCCCTCTAGCTCACTGGTTGTTGTATTCTATGCAGAATGAAACACACAATAGGTAAGATTTGATTAGGGAGAAATCAAAAGAAGGAACACTACCAGAAGCAGGCAGGCCTAGACCAGAACAGGGCATTTCAAACTCCTTTTCTTCACAAACCACAAAACATATGATTGTGACTTCCAACTCTTCTTACTTGGGCTCAATCCCATGCTATTCTTTTACAATTTCTTTAGTCTGCCCTGATAAGAGGAAAACCAAGATAAAGGAGAGAACTAGATTGAAAGAGATTACTGATCTCCCAACATGCAAACAAGTCTTTAGGGATGCATTAAAAAATATAGATGTTTCATAGATCAATGGAATGATTTGGAATAGCTTTTTAAAATTTTTTTATTTTTAGGCAGTTGAGGTTAAGTGACTTGCCCAAAGTCACACAGTTAGTAAGTGTCAAGTGTTTGGTCTGAGGGCAGATTTGAACTCAGGTCCTCCTCACTTCAGGGCTGGTGCTCTATCCACCTAGCTGCCCCCACACCTTTAATTACAGGGACATTATTAGGAGAGACAAGAGGAAGATATCAATTCAAATTCCCTTGGGTGACTTCATTAGAAAGAAATGCACAGGCTGTCCAAATCATTTCCCCTCAATGCCCTTTTATTTTTAAGAAGGTAAGCAAAATTATTGTCAATTAATTGCTGGTTTTTATAGGTATGATTATTAGTTTTATGTAAAATTTATTGTACACCAGTTGTATTTTTATGTGCTATCTGTACTTTATAGTAGATTGGGGCCAGTTGTATAATCATTGTGTATGGTACATTTATGCCCATTTTATAGCACTTGGAATATAAATTTACTGTTTAAAATGATTACAGAAGTTATTATATGTCTGCATTTATGAGTCTGTGCATTTTCTACTCTAAGTATGATTTATTAAATGCTGACTCTTTGGGCATTAAAGCAAGCAATTAAAACATCACTGTGATTAGAAAATGCAAACTGCTTTATATCTATCCACTTTATGACATACTTGTATTGGATTGAAAAGACATGGCTACTGATGTAAATCTCACAGGAGTCAGCATAATAGACAGGGAGGAGCACAGAATCCTTGATACAAAGTTGTTGGGCATTTTAGAAGTTATCTAGTCCAGTCCCCTCATTTCAAGTGGCTTGTCCGAGGTCACAGAGGTATTAAGCCAGGATTCAAATTGTCTCACTTCAAATCCAACACTTTTCCCTCTTCAAGAAAACTTGGGTTCTAATTTTGCTAGTTAAGTGTCATTGCTCTGTGACCACTCTCTCTGCCATTGCAGATCACATGCCTATCTATGCCTTTTCATCCTGTGAGAGTCTGGACTATGCCCTTTCATAGTAGTTCCCCCACCCCCACCCACTCTCCCCAATCCAAGAGCTATCTGGTGTACTTAAATTTTTCTTCTAGGTCATAGATTTTTAACTTTTTTGTGTGTGTTATGACACTGACAATCTGGTGAGATCTATGATGTTCTCAGAATTGTGTGTTTTAAATACATAAAACAGGATTACAAAAGAAACCAATTAAATTAGAATATAATTATCTATCTATCTGTCTGTCTGTCTAGTGTGTGTGTGTGTGTGTGTGTGTGTGTGTGTGTGTGTGCATGTTTCACAGATCAGCGGAATGATTTGGAACAGCTTTTAAATTTTTTTTTTATTTTTAGGCAGTTGAGGTTAAGTGACTTGCCCAAGGTCACATAGTTAGTAAGTGTCAAATGTTTGGTCTGAGGGCAGATTTGAACTCAGCTCCTCCTCACTTCAGGGCTGGTGCTCTGTCCACCTACCTGCCCCCCCTTTTAATTATGGGGACATTATTAGGAGAAACAGAAGGAAGACCTCGGTTCAAATATTGGCTCTAAAATGTACTTACTGTGTAACTTTGGGCAAGCCACTGGTAGGAAACCAAAATCTCAGTTTCCTCATCTATAAAAAGTGGATAATAATAGTTGTGGTCCCTTCATCTTAAGACTGTGAGGAAAACACTTTTGAAATCTTAAAAATATATATGAATGTGGGCTATCATTACTACTATATGACTGTCACATCTTTTCTTGTCACACAAATCTATAATAATATCTTTTATGACACTTTTCATGTCAAAGTCATTGTTGGTAATATTATAGAGCCTATCCATATCCAACAAATATAAGTCTCTCCATTGCTTACATCATTGCAATTCTTTGAATCATATTTGAATCTGTGAAACATATTTTTTAAATGACACATAGTATGTGCTTAGTAAGTTTTTGAATTGAATAAGTAGAGCACTTTAAAGTTGGAAGGGCTCTTACTATGTAGGTAAAGAAGGGGCAAGATCACACAGGTAGCTAGTGGCAAAGCCCCAACTAGACTTTGAATATTCCAAAACCCATTCCAGTGGTCTTGTCCACCTTCATGCATATTTTGCTCACTCCCCCAAAAGTTATTTGACTGCTAACAGACGCAAAAAGAGGCTTGTTCCAAAAATTTGCTTTAATGGCCCTGTATTGACATATCCTAAAATCTATGTTAGCCCCTCTCAGTTGTTTCCTTACTCTTGGAGGCAGAGTCACTGTTTTCTATGTTCTTATATAAGTTCTTCCATAAATTCTCCATTAAAGATATGTTCAAGTCCCCATGGGACCTTTTTCTGAGCTTTAGTGTTTCATACATGCTAGTAAAATCCTCTGATTCTCCAGTGGCCATCCCTTGTTCACAACATATGACTAGATGCTTTTTTTTTTTAACAAGCCATGTATTTTCACTTTTGCATACAATGTTGCTAGCATCTTCTATTCCTTTGAATGAGCCTTAGCTAGACAACTCTTCATAGCTATTGGTAACATGAACCACAGGTATACAGTTCTAATTTGTGTCCACCATCAACAAGAACCTGGCTCAGCTGATAAATATCCTACATTTATTCTGTTGGTATTTGGTAATCAAATAATTGGATCCTCTTATCCTCTCTTAAAAGTCTGTCAAAAGCCTCAGTGACCCTTGTGGCTTCACCATTTCTTGACCATGATGAATGCCAGGACAGGAGTTTGTTGACTGCTGCTGGAAGCTAGAGGCATTTCAGGATTAGTCTGAATATTAAGTGCTGCAGCCATGGAATTTTCCCTGGCTGGTGCAGTGGAACTTTGACGGATGAATCCTTTGAGAAAGAAGCACCTTTATATAAAATCAGCCATATTCAAAGCAAGCAGACAAAAATCTTCATAAATTATAGAAAGTAGCACTACAAAAATGACTCGGGCTTAGCTCTTAGTTGCCTTGGCCCAGCTGAAGATAAACTGAGCTGATGCAAGTATAAGTTGTGAACACTTAAAATTCTATCTTCTACTCCTATCTTTAAATCTGGGCATTCTTTGCCCTCACCCCTCTTGTGGGAATCCTTACCCAACATGCACCCTTTCATCAAATGCCTAATACTTAAGGTTCCATGTCAAACACAGGACTTTGACTTGAGGGCAAAAGTTTTAGATTTAAGTCCCAGACCTAACATTAAGCTGTTTTGTGATGCTGAAATAATCATAATTTCTCTGAGTTTGATTTTCTTCATTTGTAAAATGAGGAAAAATGTTTACTTCTGGTTCAGGTCTCTATTTCATTGAGTGGGAAACTCCCTCACTGAAGTAGATCAGCAACATCTGTAAATGAAAGTCTTAGTTGCCTGAGGCATTAAGGGGCTAATTGTTTTACACATCATCACATACCTAGTATGTATTTGAAAAATGTGGCCAGCTCCTGGGGATATGCTCTCTGAATTACAGTTTGAATGTTTAGTAGTTTAGCCTGAGAAAGGACCTCAGTGTCCAGTGCCTTATCTGGCCTTATAAGGCCAGAATCTTCCTAAGATATTCCCAATGGAAATGATTCCGTTTCCTGGCATGACACTGATATACTGTCCAGATTTCGCAGGTATACAACAATGAGGTCAGTGCAATGGCTTTGTAGACCTTTGGTGTGGTAGACAGTCTAATATATCTTCTTTACCACAATTTCCTTCAGAGCTTCCCAAACACTGAGCTAGTTCTGGCAAGGTGTGCATCAATTTCACCATCTATGTGTACATCCCTGGAAAGTGTACAGCCAAGGTAAGTAAACTTATCCCCAGCATTCAAAATCTCTCCATTTGCCATAACTGATGGTTCCACATATGGATGGTGCAGTGCTGGCTGATGGAGAACCTGTGTTTTCTTGGTGGTAATCATTAGGCCAAAAGTAGCACAAACAGCAGATAATTGATCCATACTCTGTTGCCACTCAGCCTCGTCTGCAAATAAAAAGTCAAGCAGCAGCTCTATAAAAAGCAGGACTTGAATCTAGATGTTCCTGTTTACTAGGCCACTTCCTTGGCCACTGTACAACACTACCTGCAAAATCTAACTCATACGATTGTTGTGAGGAATGAGCTTTGAAAACAGGAAAGAAGCCATGATATATAGTAAAGAGTCCTGGATTTAGAGCCTGAAGACTTAGGCTTAAATTCCAGTCCTTCTGCTTACTACTTTATTGTATGACTTTAGGCAAAGAACTGATTCTCCCCAAGTCTTAGTTTCCTCATTTGTAAAATGGGAACAATAATGTACCTGACTTGCCTTTCTCATAGGATTGTTGTGATTGACTGCAAAAATCAGTGTAATGTGTGACAGGGATCTCTCATTTGCAGTTATGTTAATTCACTCATGCTTTTCTGGTACGTTCTTTTCTGACAGGAGCTCAGAAGCTGTAGGTTCATGTATGTGTATACTGGAAGAACTCATGATGCCACAGTACTGGTATCAGTTTGTGTGCACACGTGTATATATGCCTGTGCATGTGCATGTGTACATATGTGCATGTGGTACAATGTGTGTGTGTGCATGTGTGTGTGTGTGTGTGTGAGTCTGGTTGGGGAGGGGGAGAGACAGTAGGATACAGAACATTAGAATGTAATCCCTTGTTGCATGTAGTCATGCTTTCCTCAAGCTACTTGCAATTTGTCAAATCTCCAGGTTCTGGAATGTTTTGTCACGCATCCTACATATCATCTCAGCTCATTTTTATTCTCTTGGTCACACTTGATTTTAGTCCTTAAGGAAGACCTGGTTGGCAAAGCAAAATAATAAAAGTAGATGGCATATATGTATTATCTATATATTCATGTATATAGCTTTCTATATTGCTTAAACTAAATGTGTATATAAATATATGTGCATATATTTCTATATTAAATTATATAAATAATATATACATATATTAAATATGTTTATGTATTTATGTATACATTTTTAGCTTAACTTTAACATTTGCAAAGCTCTTTACATACATTATTTCATTTAAGCTTCATAATAGCCCTGTGAGGCAAGCACTATAGGCATTATCACAAGCATTTTACAATCAGAAAACTGAGGCCAAGGAGGCACCGTTGTGTAGAGGTCACAGAACTAGTGAGCGTTGGAGGCAGGATTCAAAACCAGCTGTCTGCTGACTCAAAGTCCAACACTCTTTCCCCCATACTAGGCTCCATCTAAAAATTATGGAAACTGAAAAGCAAATGACCAATCCATCTTTAGAATTCATGATAGATAAGAGGTGCATGCTATATGCCCTCCTTTTGGGGAATACAGATTTGATCCAATGATCTGAAATTCTACAAGGGAAGTTTGTTCTTGAGAGGTGATATGCTCTCAAGGACACAACTCTGATGATATGTATACAAATGAATCGGATAAGAAAGTGAAAGGAGAGAGAAGGCAGCACTATTCGGTTACTTTTTTGCTTTTCTTTTCTTTATCAAAGTGAATGATCTTCAGATTTGAAATGGGGAACTGAGGCCAAGAGAGATGAACAAAACTTAAGAAAAAATATAGTTCCCCTCCAAGAATACAAATCAATAAATCTAAGCAAACCCCATACCAACACTCATGGTTATAAGTATTGATCCATTATTGGCAATCTTTGAAAAAAACTCAGAAAATAGGGAGAATGCCTCAAAGTAAGAAAAAATCTTTCTTGTATTTCCAATTATCAAAAAAGTTGAAAAGGCAATATTTTTTAAATCTACATCACTTAGCTCAATTTTTTGGGCAAATTTCTAGAATATATTCTTAAAGAGGAGGTGTATTCAAACATAAAAATAGAAATAGTAATAACTAAGAGCCAGAAAGGGATCATCAAAAACAAATTATATCGGACTACTCCAATTTTAAAAAGTTACATCATTACTAGACCAGCAGGTAGATTGTGGTCAAGCCATTGGCATAACATACATGGATTTTGTTAAGGCATTGAGTGAAATCTGTCACAATATCCTTGTGGTCAATATGGAAAAATATGAATCGGATGAACTAGATTTAGAGAGTCAAAATTAATGTGTCTATGTCAACATAAAAGAATGTAAGTGCAAGCAGAGAAGAAAACTCACAAGGAAGTAAAGAAAACATGGACGGCTCTGAACAAAATGTGTAGTATCTATTAGATAGGCTTTCTTGAAACGGACATTTACTGCCATATATTTTGAATCCTCTCTTACATTCTGCTATGCACATGACAATGCTTTTTCCCCCCTTTTCTTATTTTGCATTTAAATTTTAGTATTTGAGTTTATAATATGTTTCTTTTTCTTTTCTTACTGTGTGTTTATGTTTTAGTATTTAAGTTTAAAGTAAATTAATTTAAGAAAAAGAATGTCTGAATTAGAGGGCTCCCTGGCTCTCTTCTGTTCACCTTTTTCATCAAGGAAAAGCCTCCTGGCTTCCCTGGCTTCCTTCTGGTTCCAACTAAAATCCTATCTTCTACAGAAAGCCTTTCCCAACCCTTCTAAATTCTAGTGCCTACCTTCATTTAACTATTTCTTATTTATCCTGTGTATAGCTATTTTGCATATACTTGTTTGCATATTTTCTCTTCCATTAGATTGTGAGCTCCTTGAGGACAGGGACTCTTTTGCCTGTTTTTGTATCCCTAGCACTTAGCGCAGTTCTTGGTACATATTAGGTGTTTAATAAAAGTGCATTGACTGACTGAAGGCATGGATAGCATGTTTATCAAGTTTCTGTATGACACAAAACTGGGGGGAATAGCTAATAGGTGGAAGGAATTAAAGAATTGGGATCTGAACACATTTCAACTGAATGAAATTATAGGCCAAACTGAGTAAAATGAAGTTTAATAGAGAAATCAATATAAAGTCCCTCATGTGGCTTCAGAAAATCACCTATGCAGTGATAGGGTGTGGGAGGAATGTTAAAATGGTCTAGGGCTTTTAGTGGACTCCAGAGTCAATGAATCATCGGAATAAGAGGATTGACAAAGTTAATGCAACCTCAGACCATGTTAACAGAATCATAGTTTCCCTAATGAAGGAGTTGATTATCCTACTGTGCTTTTTCCTGGACAGGCCACATCTGCAGTATTGTGTTCCATTCTGTTTGCTACATTTTAAGGAAGACATTGAATAGATGTCACATATCCAGATGAGGGTGACCATGGTGAGAAGAATGGAAACAGTGCCATATGAAGATTGATTCAAGTAGGTGAGGGCATTTGGTCTAGATGAGAGAAACTGTGTGAAGGATGAGATTACTGTATTCAAGTGACTGTCATTTGGAAGAGTAATTAAGCTTGTACTGCTTAGCTTTCACAGGCAGAACTGGGGTTAATAGGAGGATGTTAAAAAGGCAGATTTTAGTTCAGTATATGAAAATAACTAAATAAATGTCGCTTTTCAAAAGTGGGATGGGATGCCTTAGGATGAATGGAATTTCCCACCACTAGAGAGCTTCAAATAGCAGATAATTATTAGAGACGCTGTGACATTTAGGTGACACAGTAGATAGAGCTCAGGTCAGAAGTCAGGAAGACCTGAGTTCAAATCTGGCCTCAGACACTTACTAGCTGTGTGATCCTGGGCAAATCACTTAACCTTGCTTGCCTCAGTTTCACCACCTGTAAAATGATCTGGGGAAGGAAATGGCAAACTACTCTAGTATCTTTGCCAAGAAAACCCCAAATGGGGTCACAAAGAGTTGGACACAACTGAAATGATTGAACAATAATGACAAATTAGAGATGTTTATGTAGGAGTTCTACTATTTGACTTTTGAAGTCAATCCTAAAACCAAAATTTTTATCAATTCATGATATCATTATTCTATGTGTTGAGTCTAAGGACTGGCCAATTCACTGGATCTAATGCTTAGCATTTTATAGATCACTTTAATTTTGCTTTTCTCATCAGTTAGCACGTGATACAAAACTGGGAGAGGTAGCTAACACAATGGAACAGAATCGAGGTCCCAAAAGTTCTCAATAGCCACTAAACCTGGGCTTAATATAAAAAGAAAATATCCAAACACAAAACTAAGGGAACAGAAGGGGGAAAAAGATGTGATAAAGATAGACTCAATCTTATTAAATTCTTGAAGTATTGGATTCTAGACATGGCATTTTTAGGAATGTTATTGATAAGTTGGAATGCATCCAAAGTGGATGGGGAAAAACCTTGCACATTCATGCCTCATGGGAATTGATTGGAAGAACTAAGGCTATTTCATTGGCCAGTGACATACTGTTAAATGTTTGACAACTGGTTCTCTGGAAAAAAATATGCAAGACACATTTTTAAGGATTAATAACATTTCACCATCGCTTTCTTAAGTCTGGACAATGAACAAAATAATAAACCAAGCCCTAATTTGTAGAATTTACCAACTTCTTTTTTTTCTTTTTTTAGATAATTAATTTATTTATTTTTAGTTTTCAACATTCACATCCATAAGATTTTGAGTTTTAAATTTTCTTCCCCTCCCCAAGACAGCATGCAATCTGATATAGGTGCTACTTATACATTCATATTAAACATATTTTCACATTAGCCATGTTGTAAAGAAGAAGTAGAACCAATGGGAGGAACCACGAGAAAGAAGAAACAAAACAAAACAAAGAAAAAGAGAAAGCAAATAGTATGCTTCCACCTGCATTCAGACTCCAAAGTTCTTTCTCTAGATATGGATAGTATTTTCCATCAGGGACTTTTTGAAATTGTCTAAGATCCTTGCAATGCAGAGAAGAGCTAAGTCTATCAAAATCAGTCATCACATAATGTGGCTGTTACTATGCACAATGTTCTCCTGGTTCTGCTCATTTCACTCAGCATCAGTTTCTACCAGCCTTTCCAGGTTTTTAAACAACATGCTATAGGAAGGGGCAGCAAGGTGGTGCAGTGGACAGAGCACTGGCCCTAAAGTCAAGAAGACCTCAGATCAAATCCAGTCTCAGACATACAACACCTACCAGCTGTGTGAGTCTGGGCAAGTCACCCAACACCAACTACCTTGCAAAAAAAATCAAAACATATTGTAGGATTATGGTCCTTAATACACTCTACTATCTACTTCCATTTTATTTTTTAATTAATTTATTTTGATTTATCAACAATCACTTCCATAAGCTTTTGAGTTTTAAATTTTTCTCCTCCTCCCTCTGCACCTCCCTCCTCAAGCCAGCGCGTAATCTGATATAGGCTATACATATACATTCTTATTAAACATATTTTCACATTAGTCATGTTGTAAGTAAGAATTAGAACAAATAGGAGGAACCAACAGAAAGAGGAAACAAAACACAATAGAAGAAAAAAATAGCAAATCGTGTGCTTCGATCTGCATTCAAACTCCATAATTCTTTCTTTGGATGTGGATAGCATTTTCCATCATGAGGCCTTTGGAGATGTCTTAGATCCTTGTATTGCTGAGAAGGGTTAAGTCTATCAATATTAGTACCTAACTGATTATGTTGTTCCCTTCTTGAGCCAAATCTGGTGAGAGTAAGGTTCAAACAGTGCTCATCTCCATCCCTTCTTTTTCTCTGCTGTAATAGGTTTCTGTGCCTTTTCCTGTAATATAATTTACCGTTCTCTGCCTCCTCGTTCCCTTTTCTCTCAGTACATTTTCTTAGTTAGATCAGATTAATCCACTTACTTGGATCCATTTAATCTACTTGATTAGATTTTTTTTATCATTCCATCAAAGTCAACTTATACCCTCCTCCTTTATGCATACCCCTTTAACATGGTGTAATAACAATACAGTTCTCAAGGGTTACAAGTGTCACCTTCCCTTGTAAGCATGTAAACAGTTTGCCCTTATTAATAACATATTGTTTCTTTCTGCCCCGTTTACCTTTTTATGTCTCTCTTGAGTCTTGTATTTGAAGATCAAATCTTCTGTTGAGCTCAGGTCTTTTTATCAGGAAGGTTTGGAAGTCCCCTATTTCATTGAATATCCATCTCTCACCCTGAAAGATCATGCTCATTTTCGCTGGGTAGTTGATCCTTGGTTGTAATCCAAGCTCCTTTGCCTTATGGACTATCATATTCCATGCCCTATGGTCTTTTAATGTAGAAGCTGCAAGGTCCTGTGTAATCCCAATTTGTAGAATTTACCAACTTCTGAGGTGTAAATACTCACACTGAAAATTTATCAATAGGCTCTCCATATCCACTATGAGCTGACCCCGGCATAGCCTGAGGCTGACTATCTTGGAAACAGTGTCATTTTTGAATATTAAAGACCAGGAATAACTTCTATCCAATCCAGGTAAAATGAGGATGACAATGAATGTTCTTCCAGTGGAATGGGAAAATTTTCCCAGTATTCTATCTATTGTACCATTTTCTTTCTATTGATACAGTTATTTCATAGGCCTCTAGCCTCAAAATCAACAGTAGCATCTACAAAAACAATAGCATTTGCTGCGAAAGGAGAATCATAAGAAACACTGGGTGAGAGAGAAAGTTTAGATGAGATACAACTTCTGTCCTAGAGGAGCTTCTATTGTAGAAGGAAGATAAGACTCCAACACAGGTAAATATAATGTACAACATCATACCCTCAGTGTATTCAAAGTACCATATACTACTTACTGTAAAATTTTGCTGGTTGTCTTTGATTCTTTCTTTTCTTCCACCTTCCCAATAATAAGAGGAAAACATTTCAAAACAACGAGCTCATAAATACCTTAGGTTACCTCAGTTTGAAATTGATTGCAAAAATTATATTGTAAGTAGTTTATACTCTCTTTAAAAATCTTAAATCAGCTTTTCCATTTTTAGGATGAATGGAATTTCCTACCACTGGAGATCTTCAAATAGCAGATAATTATTAGAGATGCTGTGACATTTAGGTGACACAGTAGATAGAGCTCAGGTCTGAAGTCAGAAAGACCTGAGTTCAAATCTGGCCTCAGACACTTACTAGCTGTATGATCCTGGACAAATCACTTAACCTTGTTTGCCTCAGTTTCACCACCTGTAAAATGATCTGGAGAAGGAAATGACAAACCACTCTATTATCTTTGTCAAGAAAACTCCAAATGGTGTCACAAAGAGTTGGACACAACTGAAATGGTTGAACAATAACAACAAATTAGAGATGTTGTTTATGTATCCAATCACAATCCATTTCTCTGTGGTAGTCTTATCAGAATTCCAAGTATTGGCAGCATATCTCTTAGGAGGCCTCTTTTGAAATAGAATCATTTTTGTTCATTCTATTGTTACCAATAGGAGGGAAGTAAAAAGAAAACTCTACAGCCTTGTTTCCTCAGTCTCAGAGATGACTTTAACATGAGAGCAATACACAAATTGATCTACCCCCTTTTAATGAGAATAAGAGCTAGCATTTATATACAGCCTATAATGTGTCAGGCATTGTGCAAAAAACTTTACAAATATCATCTTGTTAATATTCCAGGACACTCCAGGTCAACCATGTAGAAAGGACTAAAGGGGCTTGAATTAAAAATAGAAGCACACAAATAGTTAAAAAAAAATGAGTTTGTTACTTCTTGGTGCTAATGTTGAGCCTGAATCCTTTCAATGAATTCCACAATGCCTCCTGTTCACAATACTGATTTTTCAAGGATTTTTGTAAGGGATGTTATTAATTCTGAGAGTCTTTCTTGGTATATATTTTGAAATTGGTTCACAAGAGTTTTGAAGTGTCTGTTACACTGTTGATTAATTTTTTCCTCCTTTTCTAGTCATACTTACCAACACTGAATAAATAACATTCATTTTCTCACCTTCAAAATGATTCCTTTTTTAAGTACTAGGAATTGCATGATATATGGTAAATTATGCTAAAATGGCTTCCAGGTTTTGACATACATCACAGAATAGGAAATGCAAAGATTCAAAGGCCACCCTTGTTCTTTTTTCAGCCTCCTGTGAAAAAGTATTGATTAGAGAATGAGGATTTTTTTTTCTGGTAGATTTACTTCATTTTAATTGTGAAATCTTAGGGTAAATAGATTTGTCCCATCTCCCACACCTGTACAAAGCCTAAATATGTTGAAAGCACTTTGATGGACCTGCATCCCTTCCTGAAATTGAGGGCAACAGCAGGAGTGATCTGAGGCACAAGGCTACCATGGAGCCAGGGCTGCTTGGCCCCTTTTGCACAAGGGTACACAGGCAGGGAAATGTTTCACAGCTCCATTGTTTTCT
This sequence comes from Vombatus ursinus, assembly GCF_900497805.2. Taxonomy (NCBI): domain Eukaryota; kingdom Metazoa; phylum Chordata; class Mammalia; order Diprotodontia; family Vombatidae; genus Vombatus; species Vombatus ursinus. The sequence goes on from NW_020947390.1 coordinate 8,832,928, forward strand.
TGGAGAATTAGTACCTTAATCCCTTTGCCTTCTGTGAAAATCTGCTTTCCCAGCCTGAGTAGTCACTGGCAAAGCAGCTGTTTCATAGGGAGAAAAGCATTCCAGTGCAGTATAGTAGAAAGAGAGCTGGATTTGGAGATAGAAGATCTGTGTTCAAATCTCAGCTTTGCCACTTACTCCTTGTGTGACCTTGGACAAGTCATTTAATTTAACTTAAAGTCAATTTCTTCCTCTATAAAATAAATGGGTTGAGCTAGATTATCTCTAAGGCCTTTTTCTACTCCATTATCTCTTTTGGAAAACTGCTGTTACTCAATATACGATGTAGTAAGGTGAAGTAAAGGACTGTTGACCTCCAAACCACTCCTTTAGTGACATCAATGATTTCTTAATGAGCCCCTTAAAGGGAAGTGGGGGGCAACATCTCTTAGAGCAGTAGAACTCGTGGAGGCAGCTTGTTATAGAAGGCTGGTTATTTGTTTGCTGTCCTTCATTCTCAAAGAGGACCAAAATGATAGAACCTTGTTTGCCACAATTTCCTCATCTGGAAAGTGAGGTGAAGGAGGAAATTGCAAACCACTCCAATATCTTTGCCAAGATAACCCCAAATGGGGTCACGAAGAGTCAAATGAGCAGCAACAAATAGGTTTCCAGGGAAAGTTGTCTATAGAGGCAATGTGGAAAGAGCATTGATACTTACTGCTTTGTGACCTGAGGCAAGCCATTTAACCTTTCTGGGGATCAGTTTCTTAGTTGTAAAATGAAAGAATTGGCTAGATTATCTCTAAGGCCTCCTGCAAATCTTAAATCCTATTATATAACAAGTTTTCTATAATTTGGTTAACAATATTGTCAGTAGGATGTAAACCCTGGTATTTTTTTCAGATTTACTTACAAATATCTTTAGTATTACCAAACCTTTAATATTTGGGAGGCAAAGGAGAGTGGGTAAGGTAGTTCTCTGCATGTCTATATATCAGGAACCTGTAACATCAATGGCATAGGTAGGTGGTATAATGGATAGAGTGCTGCACCTGGAGTTAGGAAGACTTGAGTTCACATTTGTCCTCAGACAGTTAATAACTATGTTACCCTGGACAAGTCACTTAACCACAACTGTAAAATAGGGATAATAATAGCACCTACTTCACATGGTTGTTAGGAAGATCTAATAAGATAATTGTAAAGTTCCTTGCATAATGCCTACATATTGTAGGCTGTATATAAATGCTAACTCTTATTCTCATAAAAGGGTGTGGATGAACTTGTATATTGTTCTCTTGTTAAAGTCACCTCTGAGAGTGAGGAAACAAAACTGGAGTTTTCTTTTTACTTCCATCCTATTGGCGACAATAGAATGAACAAAAATGATTCTATTTCAAAAGAGGCCTCCTTGGAGATAGCCTGCCAAATACTTGGAATTGTGATAAGACTAACTACAGAGAAATGCATTTCTCATAGGAACAAACCTGGTCTTTAGCAACTCCTGTAACTCCAACAGTGCACACATTCCCCATTTCTAGTCTGCTTCAGAATGCTACTGATTGGTCATGTGATCTGCCAGAGGTATCAGACTTGGAGCATAGGCTAAATGGGGGCCACCAGATTAAACTGTAATTGGGAAATTATATTTCTTAATTCAAATGGCCACCCCTCCAATTTGTCTTTTCATTTGTGATTCTTATCTTGGTTCCCACCTAAACCTCCATACAGGATGTATCTAATGCTCTGGGATCTATCTTTCTATTATTCTTTTGGTATCTTAGGGGTACCAATGTACCTCTTTGGTTTTGCATCTGTTGACTTTCATTCTGGCCACCTGACAGACCAATCTCTTTTTCAAAAATCCCAGAGCTGAAAGAGACATCATAGATAGCCCATATAAACCCTT
>NW_020947390.1:8834828-8913120 GCF_900497805.2 Vombatus ursinus
GTATTAAAAAGATCAACATTTGTAGGAATGAACAGCTTGGGTTCAATGAAAGCACAGCACAATTTTCCAAATGCAATTCAGTCTACTCTCTTTGGTCTCTTTCATTTTGGGCCCAGTATCCTGTCCATCTGTGGCACCTGACTAAGATACACCCATTAACAAATTTCATGATATAATGTTGGCAGCCAGCCTGATGCCATGATCCATTCGGCATTCTAGCAGCTTTCAAAAACTACTGCTACCCTCTGACAAATTGAATTTGGAACAGATTGTTCTTCTCTGTGGGTGTACTGGGATGTTCCATGTGTTTTCAGAATGATGATTCCAATTTTGGGACCATATCATTCTTGGAACTACTATAGTGGGCCTTGTTTGGAAGTTGAAATGTAACTTGTAGAATTAGGAATGAGGAAATCACAGCATCTCAGAGCTTGATGGGACTTCAGAGGCTGTGCAGTCCAATGCATACCCATACCCAACAAGTGGCCAACTAGCTAGAGTTCCAGAGGAACCCACTACCTCTGAAAGTAGCCTCTTCTGCTTTGGGATAACTCTAATTAGTAGATTTCCCCCTCTTATGTCAAGCCTCAATTTGCTTCTTTTCAATTTCTATTCATTGCTTCTCTAGGATCAAGAAAGCATATCTAATCCGTATGACAAACTTTCATACATGTGAATACAGCTACCATGACCCTGTCAAGTCTTCTTTTCTTCTGGATCCTTCAGTGAATCCTCATATGACATCATCTCAAAGTCCTTCACCATTCCCATTGACTTCCTCTCCATACTATCTAGGTTATCAATGTCTTTCCTAAATTGGAGGGTCCAATATAAATTGATTTTATAAAAAGACTTCAATTTACTTTCTCTTTAGAGAAGAAAGTAAGCAAAGCTTGGTCTTTGCTGGTCTATGTGAAGTTATAGCCTAAAGGTATAAGAAATTGTGCCTATGCCTCTAGTGATAAAATACACTTAAATTTTGCCTCTAATGTCAGCAAGAATTTTCTTATTCTTAAAATAGGAGCTCAGGGGCATGAAGTAGCTGTGTTGGTAGAGCTCACATAGTGAAGTTCAAGATAATACAGATCTGGCTATAGCAGTGAGTTTTGGTTTAGAAGAAAGGAGGAATCTTTTTGTCTTTTGAATGAGCAGTTGGGGCCTTCCACATTCCTCTCCCTTTATTACTGAAGAAAATCCTTTATGCTCCTATGCTGTAACTAGAGATTCTTGCATTCAGGAATGGAGCTAACATGTGACCATTCCAAAGCTCAGTTGAGGTTTATTGAAGACAAAGGTATATTTGGGACTTGAGAAGGCTGAGGACCTGAGAGATCTTGTCAAAGGCAACAGATTTTGGGGAAGAGGTGATGCTGGTGAGCTAGATACGGAGCTTATTGCGGAGTGGGAAGAGTGATGTGCAGTTCTATAGATAACAGCAACAATAACCTGGACTTTAAAGTGAATTTCTTTAAAGTAGTTTCTGAGTGATGGTGGGAAAGAGAGGGTCCGAAAATGCAAATGGAGTACAAGAAGTATGCCAACTCCTCTTCCTGACTCTGTGTCAGTTGGTACAAGAGAAGGAGCAAATAGCCTTGGAGATGATATCAAGAGATCTGGAACCAAGAGAGAAGCTAGGAAGCAGAAAATGGACGTTTGTCAGGGGAGGAGACTTTGGGTGACAGTGTGTTTGTGGTTTCAAAAGCTGCTCCTTTGTTCCCATCTCTTTAAGAAACTGGGTTGTTTAGGGAGTCACAGTTTCAATTCCCATTCTCTTTGGAGTCAGTGAGAGAGCATAAGTTTATCTTTGATCTATGATGATCTCCTAGGAATTTGCAATTAAATGGAGAGTTTTAAAAGCCACTTGTAAAAAGGGTCAGTTTAATTATTTGCAAAAAGATAAATGATTTGGCATCTGTGAAAAGACTTTCCCTGTCATATCTGGAGACAGACTGAGAGATAACAGAGGAGAAGCTTTTCTCATGAGAGGACTGGATTTAACTTTTATATTACAAATAAATACGGAGAGGATTCTTCAGAGGTTTTGCCTGTTCCCAAGGAGTTGAATGGTGGGACAATGCTTCAGAAGTGAGAAAAAAGACAAGTGAGAGTGACAGCTTGAGGTGCCTCTGGTTGTGAGTTTTCCCAAAGCTAAAACATTACAAATAATTATGTATGCCATTGTTATTAGTAATTTAATTATTAATAAATCATACATTCAGTAATATTAATATTTAGTAAACTCTAGGAGATTAGGAGTATTAACATAGTGATATGATCAACTACTTGTAAGAAAATATGTTTTACCAGTTAATTAAATAAAAAATTATTGATGAACTAGGGCAAGGACATTAAGATTAAACCAAGCATACCTCTAGTTTACTCCACAATTTGGGATTATGATATTAAACATGGGGATGAGTTAAATGGCAGACTGAGGCGAGATAGACAAGTGAGGTCAGTTGACCCAGTATAAAACTTTTAAAATAGGCTCATAAATTTGAGTTGGAAGGGATTTTAGAAGTCACCTAATGCAAACTCCTTAAGTTTACAAATGAGAAATTAGGATCATGGAATTTAAGTCAGTCAACAAACATTTATGAAGCATTTACTAGACATTTTACTAAGCTTTGGGGATACAAAGAAAGACAAAAACAGTCCCTGCCCTTGAGTTCTCTTACTTCCAGTGGAAGATACACCATGAAAATAACTAGATAAGGACAAGATTTATATAGGGTAGATGGAAGAGATGATTTTATAGAATAAAATATAAACTATATAATAATAATAATAATAAAATGTAAATTAATATAAACAACTCTTTATGACCTCAAAGGAGAAGACACTGGCAGATGGGGTAGGGGTGGAGAGGCATGACATGTAAAGGCCTCTTGTAGAAAATGGGACTTGAAATTAGTTCTGTTTTGTTTTAGAGGCAATGGAGGTTAAGTGACTTGCCCAGGGTCACACAGCTAGCTAGTAAGTGTCTGAGGCTGAATTTGAACTCAGGTCCTCCTGACTCCAGGGCCAATGCTCTACCCACTATGCCACCTTGCTATCCCTTGGAATTAGTTCTGAAAGAAGCCAGGGAAACCAAAAGGCAAAGGGGAGAGGGGAGAGCATTTGAAATGTGGGGACATTCAGTGTAACATAGAGATGAGAGATGGCACGTCATATTCAAGAAATAAGTATGCCAATGTAGCTGGATGTTTATGGACAGAAGTAAAATGTAAGAAGACTGGAAAGGTAGGGAGGAATCAAGTTATGAATAGCTTTAAATGACAGAGGAGTTTGTATTTGATCCTGGAGGTAGTGAAGGCCTGTGGAGTTCATTGAGAAGCAAAGCAAGTGGAGGGGATTTGACACGGTCAGACCTGTGCTGTAGGAAAAGCACATCTTTTTAAGGAAAATTCCTTTGGCAGTTGAGTGGAAGATGGAGTGGAGAGATACAAGTCAGAGAGATCACTTATGAGGCTTTTGTCTAAGTGAAATGCGATAAGGACCTGGATTAGAGTGAGTAGAGAGAAGACTACATGAGAGATACAATGTGGACTGAATATGGATAGATGATCAATCCCTTAATATGGATTGACAAGATGAGTTAGTGTGAGGAGTCACAGATGATACTGAAGTTTTAAGTCTGTGTGAATGATATAATGGTGGTGCCTTTGACAGTAACGGAGGAGTTTGAGGGTAAGGCTTTGGTGAAAAGATAGTGACTTTCCCAAGGTCACAAGGTAATAAGAAGCAGAGCCAGATTTGAATTCAAGTTCTCTGATTCTAAATCCAGAGATTTTTTCCACTGTGCCACACAAAAACAGATTCTCAAAAGACACAGAAGAGTGATGGATTTAAAGTAGAGTTTTAAAGTCTTTCTGGGAGATGGGCCTAAGGACAATGGGATCCTGGGAGGAGTGGCAAACTTTTAGGAAGAGTAGGCTACACTTTCAGTCTCCATTTTCTCACCAGAGACTTACTACACAATCTCTTATCATATTTCTTCCATCTCCACCACCACTAAAACAACTCATTTTAAGTTTACTAATGATCTCCTTATAGATAAATCCAATGGCCTTTCTCTGTCCTCATCTTCCTTGACCTCTTTAGTGTATCAGATATTGTAAATTACCTCCTCCTTGCTAACTATTTCCTTCCTTTGTTTCCATGATGCTCTATGCTTATAATTTTCTTCCTATGTCTCTGACTTTTTCTTTCTATTGCTGTCTCCTCATTCTTCTCCCACTCTTACATATGGTTATGTTCCCATGGTTCTGACCTAAGTTCTCTTCTTTTATCTTTTTCGACTCTCTTCCTTGGTGATCTCATAAATTCTCATGACTTGGAATTGGGAAGACATGGGTTCTAATCCTGACTCAGACACTTAGCTATATGACTATGGACAAATCACTTAACCTTTCTAAGACTCAGTTTCCCCATCTGTAAATTGAGGACAATGATAGCATCTACCTTACAGGGTTGCTGTGTGGTTCAACTGAGATTACATATATAAAGTGCTTCCTAAACCTTAAACTCCTATACAAATGCTAGTTATTATTATGATTACTACACTCCTTGATAAAAGAGAGAGAATGACTGGGGAGCCCATAGATGACTGCTGCCAGGATCTGCATATGGCGATAATGTTTAGTTAGGATTGAGTATTTCAGGTGAAGAAGGCAAGGTTATGGCAGTTCCTTCCATCATCACATATTGCTTTGGTGAGGAAACAAACTGCATACCACAAGGTCAACTCACCATAAAAAAGTGATGGATCCAGCTGGTTCAGCTTCAAGGACTCAGGAAGAAACAGAAAATGAAACAAATGAGTTGGCCATAGCTGCCTAAATAACATAAAGAGAAGTCAAATTGCAAAATCTTCAAGGACTTCAAGGACATGTCTTATTCATCTTCTTTAACACCCACAATAACTAACATTGTGCTTTATATGTGTAGGGTGATTTAATTAAAAAAAACAAAAGAAGGTCTCAGGAAGAAAATACATAAGGGAAAATACAAGTGATTGATTTCAAGTTATAGTAGGGCAATATGAGAAGAAAAATAGAATCACAGCTTGGGATGAATAAGGAAGAAGGTAGAGCAAGGAATTAGCAGGGAAAAGATAGGGGAAAGACACAAGGTGGACCTGTTTTAGAACTTGTGACCTTGAACATGTCTGAGGCCCAGAGTGAAAAGTTTAGTGAAGGAGAGAATGTGGAAAAATCATTGATGGGGAAAAGGCACAGAGGACAACTTTGCCAGTTTGCCAAAACAGGACTGACATTTCATCAGACATCTCATTTCCCACCCAGCTGTACTCATTCTGGACTTCTTTAGCTTCTTGTCACACTCTAGGAAACTTATCATTGGGACATTTCATCATTTTCTAAGATCCTATCAGCCTTTTATTTACACCTCATCAGGATCTTCTGCCCTTCTGCTTGGAGAGTGGAGATATAAACTCCATTTAAGGCAAGAGATCAGGACTGACATTTCCTTAGATATCTTCTAATTTCCCATTTGGCTGAACTCATTTTAGACTCAGACTCTTCCACCATGCCTTCATGCCTCCAGTTAGTTACACCTTCCCCTCCTGACATTCCCCTCCCCTTTCCCTTCAGCTTTCTTTTGTGTATTGGCTTCACCCTTTATATTGTAAACTCCTTGAGGTCAGGGACTTTCTTTTTGTTCTTGCTGTTGTATTCCCAGAGTTTAGCACAGTGTAGGGTACATTGCAGGCATTTAATAAATGTTTTTGACCTTTGACAACTTGTTACTGCATTAGTATCACCAAATGATTTATAACAGGAAGATAAATACATTATTGAAGAGAGATGTAGATCTTGGGAAGGTAAAGAAAGACATCTGTCAAAATAAGGAGTTCAAAAGAAGCCAAAAAAAAATCAAACCTATTTCAATCTAGATAAATATGATATAAGACATAAAATTATGAACATAAATATATCTGGCATTGAATAATTTCATAGCATAGTGGGAACAGAACTAGATGTAGTGGGGAAACTTTCAAATTCTGACCCCAATACTTATTCCTTATGTGACCTTCAGCAAATCATTTGTTATCTCTGAGCCTTAGTTTACCCATCTCTAAGATGGTGATAGTAATACTTACACTGCCTATTCCACAGTTACTTCAAGGAAACAAAGAAACTGGACATGGGATTTCATTAATATAGGCAAAGTCTCAGTGAGAAAATTTCCTCTACCAGTGCAGGTTCACATCTTCTCTGTCAATTAGAATTTTAGTGGGTTGCCTAGACTAGAGGATTTTGGGGTTGAGTGACTTGCCCAGGGCAACAGTGTCAGAGGAGGGATTTAGACTCAGTTCTTTTTGGCTCCAAGGCTGGCTTTCTATTTGCTTTTGGCATTGTGAACAAGGAACTATACAAATAAATATGAGCTGTTATAACAAACCTAGAAGGCAATAGATGCAAATAACAGAGCCCCAGAGGAAGAAGAGGTGAAAAAAGAACAAAGGAAATGAATGAGAGCATGTGTTCATTAAAAGACTGGGCTTTACTGGAGTATTGGCAGATTTTTATCTTTTTGCATCCTGGTGGGTAATAGAAACATGTAATTTAAAATACATTAAAGTGAGGTATTTCTATGATAAATTTTGGGTTATAAAGCAATCTTTTTTAATGTTATATTCCATTTTTTCTTTAGATGTCATGAAAATAAGATCGATTATAAGAGAATATGAGAGCAGATTGAGGTTTTCAGAAGAGAAGATCCCTCTAAGACAGAGGTGTCAAACATGTGCCCCACTACTGGCATTGAGGCCAGCAGCATGCCTGAGAGAAGCCTGAACCAGATGAAAATAAAGATTTAATGAAATAAATAAACATACAATAGAACAGATAACCTTAACATGTGGTTTTCAATAAGCAGCCAATATCTGTAGGGTTTAGAGGCCCTGTTTCTATTTGAGTTTGACATAGTTGTTACAGGAAGATCCCTCTAAGAGACAGGACCTATTTTACCCAGTCAAAGAAGAATTGAAATTGCGAGCTGGATTTTTTTCACAGCTATTGCTTCAGAACAAAATGGAGAAACAACCTGTAGAACTCCCAGGCCTCTGGGGGCAACCTTAGCATTGCCTTCCTTTACAGGGTTTCTCTTGAACTGTCTAAGCCAGCTACCCTCCCCTGGGCTTTCTTTGGCCTAGGCCTAGATAAACAAATTATTTCTAAGTAGGAACCATAATATTAAGATCAAAAGAATGAAGTTTAGTAGAATTGCCCATCCCTCTCTTGTGACCACTTATGTTTCTCTCTAGACAGCAACTTGGCTTCCATCAGGAAGTCTGCTGTAACTCCCTTCTTGTGCCAAACCAGCCCAAATCTTTCAATTGGCATAAGCTTTTAAGCAAGTCCAACTGAGGGGGAAGGCTTCTCTCTGATGAATAGTTTCAGGCAAGGGTGACTGATAGCATGAGAACTAGAAATACATTCACACAGGAATAGACATATCAACACTTGGTCCAAAATGAAATAAAAAAATAAGTTTTATTACTGTCTTTTCTTTTTATGTCAAAGTCATTTCTGGAAATGAGCCCATCCCCCCCCCCCAACCTTGATCCCCATCTTTTGGCAGGCTGAACTTTGGAATAAAGGAAAAATGATAAAAACATTCAATATAGTAAACACAAGATAATTTGTTTATGCATGCTTGGGCCAAAAAAAAAAAGCCCATGGGAAAGCAATTGACTTGGAGACTAATGGAAAAATTCCATATAGGAAGGTACTTCCAGTGCTCCACAAAGATCAGTATACAATATTCTGTCATAATAGTCACTGGCATCCCTGTCGTAAGGAGGGACATATATTTTCATTGTCTATTATTGGCTTGACAGTTACTTAGGGGTCAGCTTCCTTATAATAGTCTTTTTTATTTGCATTATTGTTGCAACTTGTTCTTTTGTTTCTCCTTATTTTGCAATGTATCTATTTATATAAACTTCTCCACATTTCCTTGAAGAGTTAATATTTCTTACTACTGAAGAATATTTTATTCACGTACCACAAGTTATTCATTCATTCTGCAAGTGATGCACATCAACTTTGTTTCTAATACTTTGTTGCCACAAAAAGCGTTATGAATATTTTGGCAAAAATAGAATCTCTGACTATTTTTGACCTCCTTGGAATATATGTCCATTTGTGACAGAGAATTAACATTTCAGTTACACTTCTTGCACAATTACAAGTCAATATCTGGAATGCTTGGACTAATTCACAGTTCCACCAACAGGATATTTGTGTACCTGTCATCCCAAAGCCTGCCCATCATTAATTATTCTTGTTTTTGTTCCATTCTTTGCTAATTGGCTCGGTGTCAGGTGAAACTTCAATTGTGATTTGTTTCTTTCTTACTTATAGTGATTGGGAGTGTGCTTTCATATTGTTACCATAATTTTCAATTCTTTGGAAAACTCTATATTCTTAAACCACTTATCTATTAAGAATGGCTCTTGGTCTTATATTTTGGATCCCAAACATTTATGAGTGATATTTGATGCAATTTCTCCTTCTTCCCAAATGAAAGCAATTCCTCTATATTATCTATCCCACTAGGCCAATCATTTTGATTAACCAATAAACAAAGGAATGTTAAATCCATTTAGATAGCAATGAATGATTAAGAAATGAAAAGTACATTTTCATATGCCTATGTCTAGATAAGTCCATGAGTATGGGATGAGGCAGGTTTATATTTTAAATTTTAAATATTCAAACATCGTCATAGAATCATAGAGAAAGCATTAAGAAAGCAGTGAACTAAATGATCTAAGGAGCAAAAGAGATAAGGGGAAAATCAGGAATATTCCTTAGTCAAATGTTTTCTTTTTAAATTAGTTACTCTACCATTTTTTGTTTTGTTTTGTTTGTTTTAGGGGCAGATACCCCAAATGAGATCACGGAGAATCAGAAATATTGGAAAAATAACTGTTGATTTTTCTTTGGTTGTCATTCCTGTAAATGTGCTTTTTTCTGTCAACTTTTTCCCCTTCTTTAAGTTCGTCGCTATTGTTCCTTTATTTCATGCTCTACTGCCTAGTCTCTTTTCTTTCAGATGTTATATTTGGTATAGATCTATGACCCTCAAGAAATAAGAATGACTAGATGGACATTGCCACAACGAGACTCAAAGAATGCACTGGTTGGTCTTTTTCTCACTTTTCTCTCAGTGAGCAACCCACTTTAGTCCCTAGACTGAGCCTGGGGATTGCTCACATTCAAAGGTTTCAACCCACAAAAGGAAACTGCTGAGGTTAAACTACAACAAGTCTTTGAAATTGTACATCCTTCCTACTTTTCATTTATTTTCTCCACTGGCTAATTGTTTCTTCTTATAGAATACTGACCACTGGTATCCAGCACTGAATTTCTGAATATCTTCTTTGAAGATCAATTAACAAGCATTTAATAAGTGCTTACTAAATGTCTGGCATAATGCTAAGCACAGAGGATATAAATAAAAAAAACAAAGAGTTTAAGATTAAAGGAGCTTAGATTCTAATGGGGAAAACAGTATATATAAATCAGAAAAATGTAAGATAAAATACAGAGTAGATAAAAGGTAACTTTAGGGCTAACTGGGAAGAGGGAAGGGTGAGAGAGAATGAAAGGAAAGGAACATCAGGAAAATCTTCCTTGAGAAAATGGAATTTGAGTTGATTCTCCAAAGGAGACTGACAGGTGAACTCTAAAAATTGAGGCCTAAAACTACAACCATTTTGGGCAAAGTAAAAAGAAAACACACACACACACACACACACACACACACAATAGTTCCTACTCTAAAGAAGCTTACATTCTACATAATGTGAATGAAAAGGTAATGAAAAAATTGTACAGGGCTGAAAGATTACTGAAACATTTATTTATTACATTGAGTACATTATTAATTTTTGTATCTGCTTTTGTACCCAGTATTATTCTATATATTATTCTATAAGTATTTAATAAATGTTTGTTGCCTGTTGAGGTAAGTTTAATTATGATGATAGTGTAATCATGGTCATCCTGTCCAAAGTACTGGGGATGGGGGTGGGAGTGTCTGTGCCACAGTTTCCTTTCTCTGTAATGGTCACAGCATCTGGCCCTCAATGAATAATACAGAACAGCACAGGAAGAGATCATTTATCTGTTGTGGATGACTCACATTGCTCTGTCTGAGCTTTAGCCATCTGGACCTTGTTATCTATAATGAATTTTTAAAAATATTAAATGTTTAAAATACTCAGTATAGTTATTCATTCTGTTAATTCTGTTAATAAAAATACCACAGTTAATATATTAATCTTTTTGACTGGAAGAGAAAGAGGTAAGGCCTTGTTCTTAGAACCTTAGTAATCATATATTTGTTGACTTTTGAAATTAAGGGAACAATTAAAAAATTCTGTCATTGAAAATTCTAGACATTTACTCTATTTCATTTCATGCTCCATTCACCACTTAAAAATACTAACATTACGTTATTATGCTCCCAGTATTACTATATGTCCATGCTTTGGTTATTGTGAGAGCATTCCAAGCCATCATATAACTTCTTCATAATATCCCCCTCACCCTTTTCCCACCCTGATGGATTTTGCTGTCTATTAACTTGCTTCCATGCATCCTTTTTTTAATTCGTAGGGAGACACAGCCTTAAAGAAATTCTGGCATTTTATTCATTCCTTTTGATTTTTTAATTTTTGGCAATTGGGTTTAAGTGACTTGCCCAGTGTCACACAGCTAGTAAGATTCCTTTTGATTTCTTCCAAAATCCCCTTGCCCTTCTTTCTTTTGACCTCTGACAGATAAGTGGCTTCCCTCCCTCCATTCAGGGTTTGTTTATTTAAAAAAATATATTGTGCCCTCTCATTTAGATCAGTCAGTTTCCATTATCTCTGGCCATATTGTCCTGTCAATACTCTGAGCTGGGAATCTGGTTGGGAGAGGGGGGGAAGACTGTATAGCAGTTAGTTCTGAAGTAAATGTCACAGATTTGCAGATTTACAATTAGCCTTTTTTTAACAAAGGATAGGAATGTTTGTGATTTTCAGCTCATGATAAATAAATTCTGGTCTTAAAGATAAAAAAAAAACAAAGGCAAAAACCAACAACTACATTTTAATAACATGGGATGAGGTGGGGGAGGAAAAATCTTTTGAACTCTTAGCACAATTAAATCAATTTGCTAAAGTTCATATTCATCACACAAGAGATGTGAAGATCTCAAAAGATAGTATGACTCTACAAACTTAGTAACTACTCAGAAAAAGAAAGTACAACTCTCAGATAGAATAGATTGCTTCTTGTTGATCTTGTATCTGAAATAACTACCATAGAACCTGGTACTTAGTAGATATCTAATGAATGATTGCTGATTGATTTTGATTGAAGACAAAATCAAAAATAGATGTCAAGGCTAGCATCTTATATCTATTTAGGTAGTAATGTCATATGGAATAATACAGTAACAACTCCAAGAGTTACCTGACGATGTAGGCTTAGAAGCCTTTTGTGGAAGGTAGCATCATAGCACATGGAAAGAGCCCTGGATTTGAAACAAGAAGATTTAAGTTCAAATTCATGCAAGGGCAGCTAGGTGACACAGTAGATAGAAGACTGGGATTGGAGTCAGGAAGACCCATCTTCCTGAGTTCAATTCTGGTCTCAGATATCTATTAGCTACGTGAACCTGGGCAAATCACTTAACCCTGTTTGCCTCTGTTATTCATCTGTAAAATGAGCTGGAGAAGGAAATGGCAAACAATCTTTGCTAAGAAAGCCTAAAATTGGGCCATGAAATTTCAGGCTGACTGAAATGACTCAGCAACAACAAGAACAAGTTCAAATATAAGAACCCCCATTTTTAGCTATGAGAATTTGGTCAAATCACTTCAGCCCTTGGAAGTCATTTGTAAAACAGGGATGTTTATAATCTTTCTTTTCCTTACTCCACCAGATTGCTGTGAGAATCAAATGATACAAAAAGTGTGAAAGTATTCTGTAAAACTCAAGAATGAGATATTAGTATGACTATAAGCATTGAAGGAAGAGGCATCTGATGACTGTATGTTCTTTTCCTACTTGTTTTCCTTGAGATCATTGCCATTGCCTATCTCCTCTCCAGGAAGCTAGGTGGTAAATGGAGTTCTGGGCCTGGAGCCAGGAAGATTTATCTTCCTGGGTTCAAATCTAGCCTCAGACACTTCCTAGCTGTGTAAGCCTGGGCAAGTCACTAAACCCTGTTTGTCTCAGTTTGCTCATCTGTAAAATGAGTTGGCAAAGAAAATGGCAAACCACTTCAGTATCTTTGCCAAAAAAAAAAAAACCCAAATGAGATCATGAAAAATTGGACAGGACTGAAAGATTACTGAAACAACACATTCTCCCCAGGAGAAATTGTCCTGTAAAGAGAAGCTGACAGTTGTCCTGTAAGCACCAGTACTAAAGATGTCTCATAAAGAATGGTACATCGAAATTCCTTGTGGATATTCTTGATTCCAGGGAAAACCACCAATCATTCTTTTGCTTCACTTCGCCAGTCTATGAAATGTCAATACAATTGGACTATTTTTTTTTGTTTTTTGCTTTTTGTGTTTTTCCTGTTTGTCCATAGATGAAGGTAGCTCCATTTTTGAATGGTACAAGAGTGTTCAGTTTGGAATTAGGCCTGGATGCAAATTCCCCCAAGTAGTTATCTTGAGTACCTCTTAATCTTGAGTAAGTTACCTCATATGTAAAATGAGAAAGTGAGACTAGATGATTTCTAAGGTCCATTCCAGCTCTAAATCTGAGACTCTGTGATTTATTACCCATAGAGAATATACTTTATAGTTATTGTGTAATGGAGTAATGGATCTACAGTAATTCATTTAAAAATTATTTATTTTTAACATTTTTTAAAAAAAAATTGAGTTCCAGATTCTCTCCTTCTCTCCAGCCCTTACAAACCCATTGAGAAGGCAAACAACATATCAATTATATATGTGAAATCATGCAAAACACATATCCATATTAGCTATGCTGCAAAAAAGTGAAAAAAAAATATACTTCTATCTGCACTCAGAGTTAATAGTTGTACTTCTGGAGGTGGATAGTATTTTTCATCATGAGTCTTTCAGAATTTTCTGGATCATTGTATTCATCAGAGTAGTTAAGTTGATTATTATTTCAATATTGCTATTATAGTATACAATGATCTGCTGCTTCTGTTCACTTCATTGTCTATCAATTAATATAGGTCTTCCCAGGTTTATTTGAAACCATCCCCCTCATTACTTCTTATAACAAAATAACATTCTATCAAATCATATACCATAACTTGTTCACCCATTCTCCAATGATGGGCATCCTCTCAATTTCCAATTTTTTGCCAATACAAAAAGAGCTGCTGCAAATATTTGTGTACATATATGTCCTTTTCCTTTTTCCTTGATCTCTTTTGGATACAAACCTAGTAGTGATTCTACTGGATCAAAAAGTATGCATAGTCTTACAGCCCTTAAAATGATTGGGCCAGATCACAACTTGACTAAAAGTACGTTAGTGTCCCCATTTTTAGACATCCCCTCCAGCATTTGTCATTTACCTTTATGCTATGTTAACCAATCTGATAGGTATGAGGTGGTACCTCAGAGTTGTTTTAATTTGCATTTTGCTAATTAATAGTGATTTGGAACATTTTTTTGTGAGGTAATAGGGGTTAAGTGACTTACCTAGGGTCACTCAGGTCATTCTGACTCCAAGGCCAGTGCTCTATCCACTGTGTCACCTAGCTGCCCTTGATTTAGGGCATTTTTAATATGATTGTAGATAGCTTTAATTTCTTCTTCTGAAAATTACCTGTTTATATCAATAATTTATCAATTGGGGAAAGGCTTGTATTTTAAAAAAATTTGTCTCAGTGCCCTATATATTTGAGAAGTGAGTCCTTTATCAGAAAAAAAAACTTGCTGTAAACTTTTTCCCCAATTTCCTGTTTTCCTTCTAATTTTGGTTTTGTTTGTGCAAAACTTTTAAAAATTAAATATAATCAAAATTATCCATCTTACTTCATATGATCCTCTCTCTTTGTCTGGTTTGGTAATAAACTCTTCCCTTATCCATAGATCTGACAGGTAAAATTTTCCAAGAGCCCTTAATTTACTTATAATAATTTCGCTCTTTTAATCTAAATCCTATACCCATTTTGATCTTATCTTAGCATACAGTGTGAAATATTGGTCTACACCTAGTTTCTGCCAAACTGCTTTCTAGTTTTCCCAGCAATTTTTTCAAATATTGAATTCTTGTACCCAAAGCTTTGATCTTTTGGCTAGATTACTATGGTCATTTACTACTGGGTAGGCAGTTAGGTAGCTTAGTAAATAGAGCTCTGGACCTGGAGTCAGGAAGACCTGAGTTCAAATGTGACCTCAGATACTGTGTGTCCCTGAGCAAGTCACTTAACCTCTGTTTGCCTTAATCCACTGGAGAAGGAAATGGCAAACCACTCCAGTATCTTTGCCAAGAAAACCCCGTGGACAGTATGGTCCATGGGGTCATGAAGTCAAACACGACTGAACAACAATTATTTCCCTAATCTATTCCACTAAACCAGGACTTTATTTCTTAGTCAGCATTAAATTATTTTGTTGATTACTACTTTGTAACATAGTTTGAAATTCGGTACTGCTAGGCTACCTTTCTTTTTTTCTTACATTTTTCCCCCCATTGATTCCCTTGATATTCTTGACCTTCTGTTCTTCCAGATGAATTTTGTTACCATTCTTCTAGCTCTAGAAAATAATTTTTTGTGTGTTTGATTGGTGTGGCACTGAATGAGTAATTTAATCATTTTCATTATATTGGTTCAGCATACCCATAAGCAATTAGTATTTCTGCAATTGTTTAGATCTGTCTTTATTTTGTGAAAAGTGTTTTGTGATTGTGTTTACATAGTTCCTGGATTTGTCTTGTCAGATAGACTTCAAATTACTTTATATTGTCTGCAGCTATTTATTTATTTTCTTTTTTTTCTTTTAGACAAATGCTAAAACTTAAATACATAATAAGAAAAGAAACATAAATTTAAATACAAAATAGGAAAAAATGTCATGTGCACAGCAGAACATAGGAGACGATTCAAATTATATAGCAATAACTTCATTTCAGGGAAGTCTATATATTAATTACTGTTCATTATGTTGAAAGCTGTCCATCTTTTCTTTGCTTTTTTGTAGGTTTTCTTTCTTTCTCTGCTGTATACTTTTTCTTTTATTCTTTTTCCCCCTCCCTCCCCTCTACCCACCACTCCAAGGCTGCAGCTGAGCATTGGATATATTTATATATAGGTACTGACATATATACACTTATACATATATATACACATACATACATACATATGTATACACACACATATACTTTCCCTAAGAGATTCTACTCCTAATCTTTGTTTTTATGTTTGTGTATATCTATTTTTCCTATCTCTCCTAACTCCTCTGCTTTACTTCTACCTGCTACCTTACCCTCCTATTACTTAACCTACCCCCACTCCAGCAATCCCTCTCTTATCCTCCTATTCGCCTAAATCTAAGCCCCCTTCTCTGTACCTCTTTTAACCTATTTCCACACCCTCCCCTCTAAAAATCCCTCCTTTACTATCTTCCCCTCTTTATCCCCTTAGAATTTTCTTTCTAAATTTAGAAGACTTTTATATTCTTCTAAATATATATGCATTTTCCCCATTACCCATTCCCGATGAGAGTAGGTTTCCAGAACTAACTGCCCCCCTCCTCCATCTAATTCCTCTGTATTGGTTCTTCCTCTTGCACCTCATTTGTAAAAGATAATTACTCTTTTAGCTGTACTTGAATTGTTTCACTTTTTGAAGTCATATCATACTCAAGTCTACTCCAATCTTCCTTATAAGTTACCTAATTACTAGTAACAATCTTAGACTTAGGTTTTATATTTTTCATACATAAAAGGTAAACATTCTACCCTTATTTAGTCCCTTGTAATTGGTCATTGGTATGTACCTTGTATTTCTCTTGGCTCTTGTATGTTAAATCTTCTATTGAGTTCAGGGTTTGTTTGGTTTTTTTTTTTTGTTTGATTTGTTTTGCTTTGTTTTGTTGTTGTTTTTGTTTGTTTGTTTGTTTGTTTGTTTTGTTTTGTTTTGTTTTTTTAACAAGCACCCGAAAGTCTGATAATTGGTCAAATGTCTATTTTTTTTTCATTCAGAACTATGCTTAGCTTTGGAGGTTATTATATTTTTGGCTGGAAGCCCAGCTCTTTTGCTCTTCAATACACAGTGCTCCCAGGCGTGATCTTTGAGTGTTGCAACTGCTAGGTCTTGTGTGATTCTAATTGTTCAATTTATTTTTCTAAGATAGGATTATGGCTTGTTCAATTTATTTTTCTAAGATAGGATTATTTAAATATTCTGTTTCTTTTTCCATTAATCTGGACAACTTGTAGTTTTTTTTTTAAACTATTCATCCATTTCTCTTAGATTGTTAGTTTTATTGGTGTATAATTGAAGGAAATAGCTTCTATTAATTGCTTTAATTTCATCTTCATTGGTGGTGCATATATACTTTTCATTTTTTATACTGGTAATTTGGTTTTCTTCTTTCCTTTTTAAATTAAATTAACCAACTCTTTATTTTATTGTTTATTTTTTAATAAAATCAGCTCCCAGTTTCATTTATTAGTTCAAAGGTTTTTTCTAACTTTCAATTTTATTACTTTTTCCTCTGATTTACAGTATTTTTATTTTGGTGTTTAATTGAGAATTTTTAATTTGTTATTTGTCTATTTTTAAACTGCATGCCCAATTCATTGATCTGCTTTCTTTTTTTTTTACTGATGTAAACATTTGGAGATATAAATTTTTCCCTCAGTAGTGCTTTGGCTACATCCCACAGATTTTGGGATGTTGTCTTGTTGTTATTATTCTCTTTAATCGAATTATAGATTTAAAAAGTGTTCTTTGATCTACTCATTCTTTAGGATTAGATTATTTAGTTTTCAATTAATTTTAATTTATGCATCCAAGGCCTTTATTGAATGTAATTTTTATTGCATTTTGGTCTGAAAATGATGCATTTATTATTTCTGCTTTTTGGCATTTGGTTATGAATTTCTGCATTTGGTGTTTTATGTCCTAATACATGGTCAGTTTTTGTAAAGGTGCCATTTACAGCTGAGAAAAAGATATATTCCTTTCTATTCCCATTCAGTTTTCTCTAGAGGTCTGTCATATCTAACTTTTCTTACATTCTAGTCATTTCCTTAACATCTTTCCTATTTATTTTATGCTTGGATTTATGTAGTACAGAGAGGGGAATGTTTAGGTCTCCCACTAATAAAGTCTTAGTATCTATTTCCTCCAGTAACTCATATAACTTTTCCTTTGAAAATTTGATGCATATATGTTTAGTATTAATATTACTTCATTGTCTGTGGTACCTTCCAGCAAAATGTAATTTTCATTATTATCTCTTTTAATTAGGTGTATTTTTTTTTGCTTTTGCTTCGTCTGAGATCATATTTGCCCTGCCTCTTTTACTTCATCTGAAGCATAATGAATTATTCTCTAGCTCCTAATTTTAACTCTGTGTGTGTCTTTCTTTTTCAAGTGTGTTTCTTGTATACAACATAGTTTTGGATTCTGGTTTCTAATCCATTCTTCTATCTACTTCTGTTTTATGGGTGATTTCATCCCATTCACATTCACAGTTATGATTGCTGTGTATTTCCCTCCATCCTATTTTCTTCTATTTATCTTTCTCTCCCTTTTTACCCTGTCCCTCCTCAAAAGTCTGTTTTTCTTCTGATCCCTACCCTTCTTGTTGCACCCTCCTTTTTCATCACCCCTCTCCTTTCTTTTAACCCCTTTTCCTTCTGCTTCCCTGTTGGGTAAGATTGATTTCTCTACCCAGATGAATGTGTATATATATTTTTCTTTCTTTGAACCAATTCTGATGAGAATGAGGTTTAAGTGCTACCCACCACTTTCCACTCCATTGTAAATGCTCTTCCATGAGTACCTCTTTTATGTGACATAATTCTCCCTATTCTTGCTCTTCTTTCCCCTCTTTCCCAGTACATCCTTATTTCTCACCCCTTCATTTTCTTTTTGAGATGATCCTAACATAGTTGACTCACACTCATATTCCCTGTCTGTGTAGACTCCTAACTGCCCTAATAATGATAAAGTTATTAAAGTTCTATATGTATCATCCTCCCATATAGGAATATAAACAATTTAACCTTACTGAGTCCCTTATAATTTCTCTTTCATGTTTACCTTTTTATGTTTCTCTTCAATCTCATGTTTGAAAGTCAAATTTTCTATTTAGCGCTGATATTTTTATCAAGAATGCTGGAAAGTCCTCTATTTCATTGAATATTCATTTTTTTAAAATGATTATACTCAGTTTTGCTGGTAGGTTATTCTTGGATGTAATCCTACCTCCTTTACCTTCCAGAATATTATATTCCAAGTCTTTCGCTCCTATAGTGTGTTAGCTACTAAATGCCTTTGTATGATTCTGACTGTAGATCCTTGATATTTGAATTGTTTCTTTCTGGCTGCTCAGAACATTTTATCCTTAACTTAGGAGTTCCAGAATTTGGCTATAATATTCCTGGGAGTTCTTTTGGGGGTATTTCTTCAGATTGGGAGATTTTTTTGATTTTTATGGTGCACTCTGGTTCTAAGATATCAGGGCAGTTTTCCTTTATAATTTCTTGAAATATGATGTTTAAGCTCTATCTTTTATCACAAATTTCAAGTAGTACAATATTTTTTAAATTATCTGTTGTTAATCTATTTTCTAGGTCATTTGTTTTCTAGACAAACTATTTCACATTGTCTTCTTTTTTTTTTTTACTCTTTTGATTTTGTTTTCTTCTTTCCTGATGTTTTGTGGAGTCATTAGCTTACACTTGTCCAGTTCAAATTTTTAAAGAATTGTTTTATTCAGTGAATTTTTGTACCTCTTTTTCCATTTGACCAATTATGTTTTTTAAGGTATTATTGTCTTCAATATTTTTGTTTCCTTTTATTAAGATGTTAATTCTCTTTTCATAATTTTCTTATGTCACTCTCATTTCTTTTACCAACTTTTCCTTTACCACTTATTTCAATTTTTGCTCCTCCAGGCATTCTTGTTGGGATTTTGTCCAGTTTGTATTTTTCTTTGAGG
This sequence comes from Vombatus ursinus, assembly GCF_900497805.2. Classification (NCBI taxonomy): domain Eukaryota; kingdom Metazoa; phylum Chordata; class Mammalia; order Diprotodontia; family Vombatidae; genus Vombatus; species Vombatus ursinus. Next base: position 8,854,036 of record NW_020947390.1, read on the forward strand.
CTTTGTTTATAGCTGTTTTTGCATTGTATTTTTCTAATTTTTTTGTCTCTTAATCTTCTCTGTCACTGTATTATATTTTTATGATTAAATTTTTTATTGTTTTTGTTCATTTTTCCAGATCATTTTTCATTTTCTAGACTTTGAACTTCATGGTAAAGTTGGGCTTTGCTCACTTTGGGGGCAAGGAAGCACTGTCTCAAATTTCAGGATTTTTTTTTTTTATGCTTTTGTTTTCAGAGTTATTTGGAGGGGAAGGGGCTATAAATTTTCAGTGCTTCTGAGGTGGTGTGATCTGGGAAAATGTGTTCACTGCTCTACTGATCTGTGCTTTGGTCTCTACTCAGGAAAGGTCCCTAATCCCCTGCAGTCATGGGTACTAGTGCTCCTCTCTCTTCTGAAGTGTGATTAGTTCCCCTGATCCCTTGTAGCTTCAAGCATTCATGCTTGCCCTGGAACTGCAACCAGGGACCTTATTTCCCTGAAGTTGCAACTGTTCTCTGAACTAGAACTGTGACCCAAAACTGTGTAAGGGCAATGAAGTTGCCAAACAGTGCCCAGTCTTGTGCCCAGTGCCAGCTCAGGATCCCCAGTAAAATCTTTCTGACCACTTGTCCAATTCCCTATCATCTCTGGGCTGAAAATTCTCAAAGGTGCTGCTGTTGCTGTTGCAGACACCTCCTAGACACACAGCTGGTGCTGCTACCACTTTGATCTAAGCTGGTCCCCACCCAGTGTCATAGACCTTTCATGCTAACCCCCTAAATTGTCTCAGCTTAGAAAAATATTTCAACCTGACCTTTTGTTTCCTATGCTACTCCAGAAATAGATTTGATACATTATTTTAAAGTTGTTTAGAGGGGAATATTGGGTGAATTCACCTGGGTTACTGCCTCCACCATTTTGGCTGCATGCCTCCTTTTTTAGTAATTCATAAATACTTTCTTAACTGGTTTGATTGACCAGTTTCATACATTTGGTAAGGCAGGAGGAAGCATAGCAGCATAATTTGGGGCTACAGGGTAGAAAAATATCAACTGGCCCGTTGGAAGATTGAACCTATGGCTGTCTGCATTTGAATGGTACTTTAAATCTATGGTATCAAACTCAAGTAGAAATAGGGGCTACTATACAGAATATAAGAATCTATGTGGGCACATATTGACTTATAATACCATATATTAACATTATCTATGTATTACTATATATTTTTTGAAAAATACTTTCAAATTACATTTTAATCTGTTTTGGGCTGTACTTGGGTGTGTTATGAGCTGCATGCAGCCCATGGGCAGTGTATTTGGCCCTACTGCTCTAAACAATTGAAAAATCTATTTTTTCTTTCAAATAGTCACTTTTACTTAGGTAAGAGCAAGACCTACATAAAAGTTTTATCCCATAGGGCATCTTGGTTCACATTGATACTTGGGAAATGCTAAAAGATCTAGAAGAAAGTCTCTGTCATATTAGATAGATATCATATGGAGTATTTTGAGAAAGTTAAAGATCAGAGTACCAAAGTATAAGGATTAGAGAGATTGTGTTCTGTTTTGGTAGAGAGAATCTTAGATTAATAGCTAGAAGAAATCATCAAACCCAACTCCCTCATTTTACAGATGAGGAAAATGAGGCACAAAAAGTTAAATGATTTTGGGTCACACAGCCAGTAAATGTCTGAACCCAGGTCTTTCTTCCTCCAAGCCTAGTGCTTTATACTGTGAGGTCACAGACCTGATTATTGAAAAAAAGACATTTTAATTATAACTATCCTTTTTTTTTCTTTCTTTTACCTTGAAGCAGAAGTCCACATCAAGGGGAGAGTAGGGAGTAAGTCAAAGCTAGGCCTTTAAATGTTTGAAACACATTCATCCCATTGCCTTCAAAGCCTTTAAAACTTTTGATGGTTCAGTGATGTAGAATGTGTCATGCCTTTGTAATTTGTCTTGATTCTGTGGAATATTATTGGTTAACAGATTATTTTCTCAGGTTTCTGATCAGTATTCTTCTCACAGAGCAACATGGATAGAGTTATAAATTAATACCTTCCTACTGTTCTGCTGTTCCTATTTTATATATCTATATCTGTATCTCTTTCTAATCAGTCTCTGTCTCTATCACTCTATTTCTATTTCTCTAGCTCATCTTTCTAACTGGACCTACATCTATATCTCTACCTCTGATTCTATTTCTACCTCCACTTATACCTCCATCTTCATCTCCATAGGATGGTGGGGAAGTTTATTGGAACTAGCTCAAACTGGCTTATGGGAGCTGATCATTATATTTTCAATGTGAGCATTTCTACCTCGTTAGTTGACAAATGCTATAAATTATGACTTAATTTGTTTTGTTGATTATCTAGACAAAAAAAGATGGAGAAAATATTTATAATGTAAATTATATTTAAGCATATGTTGTGAGCACATAATTTTTCATAGATCAAATTGTTAAACATTTATCAGCACATGTATGCATTTGTATCTATCTATAAGTACATATATATTATAATATGACCTATATCTCTCTATATTACTATAACATTCAACCATCAAGTATTTATAAAGAATTTACTATGTTCTACATAAGTAGAATAAGTTTCCCTATTCTGTGCTTGATATTCTCCATGTTGGTAATATCTTACATTCAATCATACATCTTCCTACTCCTCCCCAAAATATATGCACACGGGCCCACACATGCAAGTGCATATAAAAAGTTATTATAAATTTGTGTGTATATACTACTACTACTACTATTATTAGCTAACATTTATATAGTGCTTACTATGTGCCAGGCACTGTGCTAAGGGTTATAAATTATTATTTCATTTGATTATCACAGCAAACATGAGAGGTAGGAACTATTATGATTTTCATTTTACAGATGAAGAAACTGAGATAGACAGAAGTTAAATGACTTGTCTAGGGTTACACATCTAGTAAATGTCTGAGGTCACACTTGAACTCCAGTCTTGCTGACTCCAGTCCTGGTCCTCTTTCTACTGAAGACATACTAATTCTGTAGGAACCTCAAGACCACAAATTTCTTGGTCCCAATGAATGTAGACCAATTTGGAGTCAGGGGAATCTGTGTCCAGATCTCAGCTCTGTGATTTATTACTTATGTGACACTGGGCAAATCACTTCAATATTCTGGGTTTTTAAATTCTTTCATCCTTAAATGGGGGAAGGGTTGGATCAGATAATTTGTAGGGTATTATTCAGCTCTCAATCCATGATTCTAGCATTATTTGACCTCGTATTTTTTAGTTATCACTCAGACATAAAATCACCAATCTCAGAGGTGACCCCATCAGAATGGACCATAGCACTTGTCTGATCCACATTTACCTGAATGAGAATCCCCTCTATAACAATGGTCACTCAATCTTTGCTTTCTTATAGTGCACAAAATAGATTTTCTCTAGAGATTTAGTGGAAAGAAATATGCAAGGGCAAGAAGGTCTGAATGGCTTTTAATCTTTACCGATGGTGACTTTCTGGTTGCTTTTTAAAAATTACTTTGTAACGTAATTTTCTTTCTTTTGGGATTTTACCCTGTTAGAGATATTTGGGCAGGGTGTGTGAGAGAAGAGAGCAGTTTTAATGGCTGCAGAAGAGTTTAGGTGTGAGGAGCCTCCCTCTGGTAGTAGAAAGAGACATAAATTTCCTCCAGAGCCTTAGCCACCAAGAGAACAATAAAGGGGGAAACAGTTATGTGGGAACAATATACAGTGGTACTTCACAAGCTAAAGGCACCCTGCGAGAGAGGGACAGGAAGCAACATGTGCCAGGCAAGTCAAATCCCCTCCTTGACCACTATCTGTGATCAGACCCTGGGAATAGGAGAGGCACAGAAACAATCAGAGATGTTTCCAGCTTAGCCCCCACAGCCATCACTGAGGGGAGAAAGCATTGTAGAGAAAAGGCCCAAATTCTTCAGTGCTACTAACAATAAATTCTAACCAATTGCCACCAAAAGAGAGATAGGTAAAGGAGTCCTGGAAATGGCAGCTCTTGGAGATACAACCTAGTAATTGTTTCTGCAGAGGCTATAGCCACAGTACTGAAGATTCAGAAAAGAGTTTTTGCCACTAAAGTTCTTGGAATTACCAAAAGGTTCAACATTAGAAACTAGTACAATTTTGTCAGTAGAAATGTCATTAAAAAGGCATTGCTGCCTTCCTTACCACTGTACCCTAAAGACAGTAGGACTTCTCGCTCAAACCTTCCATATGTATAGTCTCTCTTATTAGAATGTGAACTCCTGGAGAATAGAGACTTTCCTACTTTTCGATTTTTGTTTCCAGGGCTTAGCACAGTGCTTTGCACATTTGTTGTGGTTCAGTCATGTCAGTCTCTCTGTGACCCCATTTTGGGGTTTCCTTGGCAAAGCTACTTGGAGTGGTTTGCTATTTCCTTCTCCAGCTCATTTTACAGATGAGGTAAGCAAGGTTAAGTGAATTGCCCAGGGTCACATAGCTAGTCAGTCTCTGAGTCCAGATTTGAACTCATGAAGAGGAGTCTTCTGATTCCAAGCCCAGTGCTCTATCCATCCATCTAGCTGCCTCCACATATTAAGTGCTAAATAAATGCTTCATTCATTCATTCAAATGCTTCCTACATTTATATCTTAAAAATGAATCTCTGTCTTTAAAAATGTGTTACGTCCCACGTGTATTTCTTCTGTGGGTAATTGGTCAGGGCCAGTCTTCCTAGCTTCTCCTTCTTAAGTATCATTTTGACTTCCTCACAATTGTTGACAAGACTAACAAAAATAAAAATAGACTATAGGCAACCACATTGGAGAAAGGACATTGACTAGCTATCCACAAAGAATTAGTAGCATAGTAGATGGGGAGAAACCTCAAAAATATTTCATATAAGGATTCATTGAAGGAACTGGTAACATTTAACCCAGAGAGAAATTACTGGGGCTTGAGCAATATTTCAATCTTTGAAGCATTGTCATATGGAATAAGAGTTTGACTTACTTTGCCTAGCCCTAGGGATTAGAACCAGGAACGTTGGGTGGAGTTTACACGAACTTTTTAGAGATTTTTGGAGATTTCCCCATCTAAATCACTGCATATTTGTTTTCTAAATATTCTTTATTTACTTATCTCTATCACTAGTAAAGATAGGCAGATGGTTCGTGGATAGAATGCTGGGCCTAGAGTCAGGAAGACCTGAGTTCAATTCTGGCCTTGGAGACTTACTAGCTGTGTGACCCTGGGCAAGTCACTTAACCTCTGTTTGTCTTAATCCACTGTAGAAGGAAATGGCAAACCACTCCAGTATCTTTGCCAAGAAAACCCCATGGATGATATTGGCATACTATGGTCCATGGGGTCATGAAGAGTTGGACACAACTGAATAACTGAACATCAACCATCCCTAGCAGAATATAATTTCCTTAAGGACAAGTACTGTCTTACTTTTGCCCTTTCATCCTTACTACCTAGCATGGTGCTCGACACATAATACATGCTTAATAAATGCTTTTTGATTATTTGACTCCTGTGTTTTTGATTCTGTGAGGTCTAATGGGTTAAGGTTTATATTCTTCATGGTTATTCTACTCTATAACATTTTACAGAAAAGAAATTTGATTTATTGTTATAGTATTTACTAGGGCATTTCAACCAAGAAAAAAACATCTGCAAGGCATATGGGATTATAAAACTCTGTTCTTTTCAAAGATATTATATATATATATGTGTATATATATATATATTTACATACACACATAAATGTATGTATATATTTACATTTATATGTATATATACATATATGTGTTTATATATATTCATCATCTTAGAAATTAAATATGAAAAACAAGCCCCAGTGATTGGCAAATATGCCACAAACAAAATATAGTCAGAATATTGAAAACCTTTTTTAACCTTTTTGTTGCATTGTACCTCATGATACTCCCTATCTCTTAGTTTCATATTTGTGGTGAGACTTTACACATCAGCTCTTCTGAACTAACAAAATCCCACTTAACCTTTGTAGGTTTAGGGACTTAAAGTAAATTACTTGATAATTACATAGATTTTTTTCTTAATTTTCTAAGAGAAGAAATATCTCACCATTTCAGTATTTATAACCACTTTCCCCCAAAGTTTCATGTGCTTGTGTTCACTGTGATAAAAGAGCCTTCTTTTTTTTTTTTGTAAGACAGTTGGGGTTAAGTGACTTGCCCAGGCTCATACAGCTAGTAAGTGTCAAGTGTCTGAGGTTAGATTTGAACTTAGGTCCTCTTGACTCCAGAGCCGGTATTCTATCCACTGTGCCACCTAACTGCCCTGATAAAAGAGCCTTCTTTAAAAAGCAAACAGAAGGTAAAAGGACTCACATGTACAAAAAGATTTATAGCAGTTCTTTTTTGTGGTGGCCAGGAATTGGAAATTGGGGGATGCCCATCAATTGGGGAATTGCTGAACAAGTTGTGGTATACGAATATGATGAAATACAACTGTTACATAAGAAATGATTAACAGGCAGACTTCAGAAAAACCTGGAAAGACTTAAATGAACTGATGCTGAATGAAGAGAGCAGAAGCAGGAAAACATTATACATAGTAATAGCAACATTGTGCGATGACTAACATTGATAGACTTAGCTCTTCTCAGCAATGCAATGATCTAAGACAACTCCAAAAGATTCATAATGGAAAATGCTATCCACATCCAGAAAAAGAACCATGAAGTCTGAATGCAGATTGAAGAATACTATTTGCTCTCTCTCTCTCTCTCTCTTTTGTTTTTTTCTTTTTCGTGGTTTCTCCCATTGGTTCTGATTCTTCTTTACAACATGACTAATATGAAAATACATTTAATATGAATGTACGTGTAGAGTATATATCAGATTGCATGCCGTCTTGGGGAGGAAAGGAGAGAAGGAGGGGGAGAAAAGTTAGAACTCAAAATCTTATGAAAGTGAATGTTGAAAACTAAAAGTAAATAAATTACTTAATAAAACAGTAGAAGCCCAAATCTCTTACAGTATAATAGATAATATGTACTAGTTATAATGTTTCATTGGAGAACATTATAATTTGTCTCTGCAGGAAAGTGGTTTATTCTCAAACATGCTCACATGTAGTCACAAATACTAGGCACTGCTAAATAAATAAATGATGAAATATGGCCTGATATGTAAATTAAAGTTTGAGTTCTATGTCCAAATGACTTTTTCCCATTTAGTTTTCTTACTCTGGAACATTTTCTTTGAGGTAGGAACTGGGCCTAAATATTCCAGAGTTGTGCAGACTGTAGGGTGTTGACAAGAGAGAGATAGCAAACTGTCTATGACTTAGTAGAGGAGATAGAGGTGAGCTGACTTGCCCATGGTCACATAGATAGTATAAGACAGAGCTGGAGTTCGAACCCATGTCAGAATTGTTCATATTTATATTTTTCTGATTGTTTTTGGAGGATTTGAGCAGCATTTTAAGCAGTTATTAATAATTTGTACTTCTTTTGAGAACTTCCTGTTCATATTCAAAAAAATAGCAGTTGGGGAATTAATTTTACATATTTCTTTCAACTTCCTTAATATTTAGATGTTCATTTTTTTTTAAAGCAGGGATTTTCCCCCAATCAGATTTTTTTTTCTCTTTTATTTGGGATGTATTTGTTTGTTATATCCAAAACTTAATTTTGTTATATCCAAACTTAATTTTTTTAATGTAATTGAATGTGCCTAATTGTCTCTTTTAACTTCTCTTAAATAGGTAAACATTTTTCCTCTTTACTATAGTTGTGATAGGTAATCCTTCCATTTTCTTCTATTTTCTTCTATAATTATAAGATAGTTTATTTATTCACTTGCAATTTATTTTATGATATGAGATGTAGGTCTAATCATATGTCCCATTATAGAGCTACCCAAATTTTCCCAAATTTTTTTCTGAATGACATTCTTTCATATTATATTTAATGTAACAAATATTTGTATATTTTATTTTGTTAGTCTTAATATTGAATTACATATTCTGTTCCATTGACCTATGTGACTGTTTCTCTCTAATATGAAATAGTTTTCATAATTTTAACTTTATAGTATAATTTGAGATATGATAGTTCAAGCAACCTTCCCTTTTATTTTTGTATAATTTGCCATGCAATTTTTATTTTCTCTTCCATGTATATATTATTATCAATTTATTTAACTATGAAGGAGCCAGGTGGTAGCTGGATTAGTTTCACATTAAATCTGTAAATTAATTTAGCAAGTGTTACTATCTTTATGATATTGGCACAACTTAGTAATTTACACTGAATATCTTTCTAATTAACTTTTCCTTTATTTCTTTTAAATTCATTTTATGGTTGTTTTTATATTAGTTTTGCATGTACTCTGGTAGGTGAATACTTAAACATTTGACATGGATCATCTTTTTTAATAAATGATATTTCTTTCTCTGTCAACTTCTGGCAATTTTATTGATGACACAGAAATTCTGATAAATTTTGAGCTACTAGCTTTATTTAATTTAAAAATTGAATCTCTTGAGTGTCTTTAACATATCAAAAGAAAGGGAAGGGACCTATACTCTATGGAGTATTTATGAAAAGATATGAATGAGAAATATATAGGAGGAGATGGTTGGAAGAAACTACAGTTTGATTCGTCTAGAGAGAAATATAAGGTAACAAAATTTCTAGATAATAGATGATGATAACTTATCATCCCATAGAGTCATGGAATTCTCAATTTATAGGATCATAGTTTTGGTTAAAATTGAAATAAAAAAGAGAATGGAGCTAACAAAGTAGTATGCTGGTGCCAGATCATGCCAGGTTTAAAAACTTGTTCAATTTTTAGTGTGAACATTTATACATTTGAGACCAGATATTGCAAATCAGGACTTGATTGGGGGATGGAGAGTGAAAATTTCCTTTTAGAACCTATTTAAGGAAGGTGTTCAGGTAGCTATCTATTCATTTAGTGCCCAGCTGTACTCCTTTGAAGTCCTCCATTGTGTCTGAGGAATCTATCATGCAAAATCACTTCAGCCCTGGAGCTCACACCTCCTCAGTATTTAATTACCTTGGATCCCCTCCCTCCAGCTGATTGGAGTGTGGGGAGCTCCTCCTAGAACCTCCATCTAAGGAGGGTTCCCAGGATAGTCACCAGGCTGTACTCCTTTCTACCTGGCCATTATGCTCATTTTCTGGCTCTTGTCCTGCCTAGCAAGCTTAAGTCTTCCTTCCTCCTTCTGCCCTTTCAGCTCCCTTTTGTGTATTGTCTTCACCCATTCAATGGGTGCCTTAATGACTGGGACTGGTCTTTGCCTTTCACTGTATATCCAGTGGGTTCCTAGCACATAACAGGCACTTAATATTTGTTGATTGACTCACTGATTGTCTACAGTTAAGAAAGTCATTGGGCAGTTAGGTGGTGCAGTGGATAGAGTGCTGCAGGAGCCTGGAATCAGGAAGACACATCTTTCTGAGTTCAAATCTAGTCTCAGAAACTTACTATCTGAGTGACCCTGAGCAAATCACACCTAACCCTGTTTGCCTCAATTCCTCATCTTTAAAATGAACTGGAGAAGGACATGACAAAACGTTCTAGTATCTTTACCAAGAAAACCTCAAATGGAGTCATGGAAAGTGGGACACAAAAGACGACTAAACAATAAATAACAAAAAGAAACTGATAGAGAAAATGTTCACAATGCAGATTGTTTAGGAAATAAATCCAGGAGGAAAGGCTTACTCAATCAAATAGATCCTCCTCATCTTCCCCTTTGATCCAAATATGATTTAAGGAAATAGAGTTAGATAAAGAAAATATATCTCTATTTGTATTGAATTTTCCTTGTGCCTGTTTTTTTGTTACAAAATAGGCATATGAAAGATTTTTGAGAATAGCGATATTTTATAAAGCTTAACTTTAATCAACATACAAATAAAGCATAAGAGGAAGCATAGATGTAAATTTAATGTTAGCAAATATCAGCAATAATATTTTAAGTACCAGAAATATTTTCTGTCTACATCTTAGACATTTTACAACTGAGATATCCCACAGTATATTTACTGTTTGGTTCCAACGTCTCTCTATCTTGCCTTGATGAAAAGTTTGTTGTATTTAGCTCACAGTTCTGAAGAGAAGTGTATAGTAACACCTCTATTAAAGTAGAGGATATATTCCAGTGTCATACTTTGTTGTTAGAAACATCATTATCATGTAAAGAATTAATATTGAATCCAAAGGGTTATGTTACAGGTGGTCAGTCCCCTCATCACACGTCACAGCTCAGTTATTCATATCCTTCTTCTCTTCCATGTGAGGTAGACATCATACCTTTCAGCTCTGGCTAAAGAAGCACTTTTCCTATGAACCTTGGGATTTCGGTCCATTCCTGAGTTGGATGCAGGACCTGGCCTTCTGTCATCAAACAGCTCAAACAAGACACAGTGTCATCATATTCCATATTGCTGAGGGGTTTGAAATTTCTGACATTATCAAGTTCATAGACCAACACTGATAAAATTCAACTCAACAAACTCTTATTAAACTTCTATAATGAGCAAAGCACTGTGCTAGGTGCTGGTGATACAAAGACAGAAATAAAACAGTCCTTGCCCTCCCAGAACTAACTGTCTGAGGAGAGGGAAGATATGCATCACTTAACCAGATAATTTGAAGCAGGAAAGAGCACTAAAAACCAGGGGGATGAAGGCAGGCTTCAAGGAAGTGGTAACTGAACTAGCCTTGAAGGAAGCTGAGGATTCTGGCTCAATTCAATTCAATATTCATTTATTAAGCAATCACTGTGTGCCCAGCATTGTGCTAAGTGTTGGGATACAAATAAGAAAAAGATATAACCTGGCCTCAAGGAACTTACAATCTAATGGAGAAAGGCACCATACAAAAGGAAGCTAGAAAGTTAGGGTGTGTGTGTGGAAATGACACCAGCACCAGGAGGTGTGGGAAATGGGCCATCATGTTCCATGGAGTTCAAACCGAGCAGAGTTGCAGATGGAAAGTGGAGAGTGAGTGGGATCCAGATCCCTGTCTGGGAAAAGAGGCTGAGATGAGATAGGAGCCCTTTCCAGCTCTGGAGTATGATCTTTCCCAATGTACAAAGGCAGTAGATAGAATGAGACTTCAGGGAATATGGTGTCTGTACCTGGTCCTAAAGAGAAGGCCAGGATTTGGTGAGATTGAGCCAATGAGGTAATCAGCCAGATGATAATAGCATGGATGCAGATACTTAACAAAGGTATTCAAGGACAAGTACAATTCTCCAGGCCTTCCCCCGCATCCAGTGTGGTCAGTAGCAATAGCAGCTGACAAGAGAATTAGACATTCATCCAGCTCCTTTTCCTTTTTGAGTTATATGAGATGTTCAAAGTCAGCACAAACAGGCTTTAAAGTGTCTAGACAATCAGTTGAAGAATAATAACCCTATTATTGTGCTTCCTTTATTCTAGGGTATGCTGGAGCCAGCTCTTACTGGCTTTCACAGAGCAAATTGTCAGGTTTTCAGTGTGAGCATTTATACTTCAGAAATTAGAAAATGCTACAAATCAGGCCTTTTTTTTAGTTCATTGTCCAAGACTTTAAAAAAAGTGATAGAGAAAATGTTAATAATATAGATTGGAATGAAAAGTGTGTCTTTTGGTTGTTGGTGTTTGTTGTTAAACATTTACCTTCATACCACTGCTTATATTCTTGTTCCTGATCTCCATGACTAAAGGCTACTCAGGTATCTAAAATTATTGCCTTAAATAACTGATGCCTAATTAACCCCTTAGGGTCCAAGACTTGGGCAGAAGTGTGCTAGCTATTTGGTTATAGGTTGGAAGGTAGACTAATTGAAAGAGAGAAATGTGAAATTGGGCTAGAAAGGAAGGCTGGAACCAGATTGCAAAAAACCTTCATTGTCAGCCTGTTACTTATGACTTGTAACTTATTTAGTGGTAATAGTGAATCACTGAAGATTCTTTTATTTATTTTTTCTTGGGTAGGCAATGAGGTTAAGTGACTTGCCCAGGGTCACACAACTAGTAAGTGTTAAGTGTCTGATGCCATATTTGGACTCAGGTCCTCCTGACTTCAAGGCTGGTGCTCTATCTACTGTGCCACCTAGCTGGCCCTAAAGATTCTTAAGAAAAGGAATGGCAAGATTAGGCTTGGTCTTTAGGGAGATTATTTAGGCAACTGTATGGAGAAAGAATGGATTTGGGGGGGGGAATTTGCAAAAGGAACAATTAAGAGCTGCAATAGTCCAGGAGAAAGGGAATGGAGAAGCAGCATGTCAATGGGAGAGTACAAAAGTAGCATTGACAAGATTTAATTACTGATTGAACACATGGTGTCAGGGAGAGGCAATTGTCAAGGATAGCCCTTAGATTCCAAATCTTGGTGACTGTAAAGGAGTCCCAGAAGAAATAAAGTGAAAAGAGGGGTGAGTTTGGTTGTAGTGGGAAACACAATGAAGTCTGTTTTGAACATATTACATTTGAGATGGAGATGGAATAGAAGAAGAATGCTGTAGGACTGAATTCCAGTTGAAAGCTTAGCACAGTGTCTGGCACATAATAGAGGCTTAATAAATGATATTTGATTGATTGATAGGATCTATAGGTTTAGGGAGTCACCTGCATAGGGAAAGCAATTGAATGAATGTGAGCTGAAAAACTCACTGAAAACTGAAGGACTGTATAGACAGAAGAGAACAGGTTCCAGTACAGAATCCTGAAGGATACCCATAGTTAGGGGGCAATAGATGGATGATTATTGAGCAAGGGAATGAAGTGTTGTTTCCAGACAATTACTAATTGTGATTTCACAGTGCTAATCTTTATAGGATCACGTAGTCACTGACAGGAAGTCATTAGAACTCTTGTTTCTGGGTTTGGAGCTTGATAACCACTTTAAAACACTAGTTCTTAAAGTGTGGTCTGGCAATCCCTGAGTGTTCCCAAGACCCTTTTGTCAAGTTGTTTTTGTTGTTCAGTCGTTTCAGGCATGTCTGGCTCCTCATGACCCCTTTTTGGGCATGTTTCTTGGCAAAGACACTGGAGTGGTTCTACCTTTCCTTCTCCAGCTCATTTGAAGATAAGGGAACTGAGGCAAACAGGGTTAAGTGCCTTGCCCAGGGTCATACAACTAGTAAGTTGTCTGAGGCTTGATTTTGAACTCAGGAAGATGAGTCTTTCTGACTTTAGGCCTGGCAATTTATCCACTGTGCCACCCAGCTGCTATACATTTTCATTTCTCATATGGAAAATATTAGTAGCTATAACCCACATAAAGAAAAGCTCTTTGCAGGCTCCTCAATGATTTTAAGATTGTAACAGGGTTCCAAAGCCAAAAAATTTGAAAACTACTTCTCTAGACCACCAAAAGTTGCCCACATAATGAAATGACAATTTAGAGAACATTTCGCATGGGGCAAGATTGGTTAATCACTACTCTCATTAGGCTTCATTATATGAAAAGGGCAAATGACTATAGCTGTCCAACTAAATAGCTGGAATGACTCTGAGTCCTACTTGTCAGAATAACCTTGTAGGACTGAATTGAGTGAAATTGCAATCATTCCACACAATGACAAAAGGTCATAGATACAAAATTCATGAAAAATAGATGAGGGGTAGATTGGCACCAGGTGTATGTGTCTGGTCCCTAAGTGATAGGAAACATAGGAATGACATAAATAAATATAAGATCAGGGAAATTTCTTGCTGGCTAGCTGGACCCACTCCCACAAGAGAAAGCAACAACAATATTCTGTTCTAGTAATTTGGGGGCAGTGTGGGTAGACATAAAGAACAAAAATGATAAGGAATAACTTCTTGAAATTTCATTTGGGGACTAAGATTATGTGCTGAAGGCACTTTTTTTTCTTGGGCCCTTCTCTTACTTTCATAAATAGTGACTTCTTCCTATCTATGGGACAGCTAGGTAGCTCAGTGTATAGGATGACGGACTTGGAGACTACAGTTCAAATTCAGCCCCAGACATTTGTTAGCTGTGTGACCCTGGCCATGCCACTTATCCTTTATCTGCCTCAGTTTCTTATTAGTAAGATGGAGATAATAATAGCAACTATCTCCTAGAGTTGTTGTGAAAAATCAAATAAAATTATCATAGTAAGGTGCTTAGTACAGTACTTGGCACATAGTAATTATTACATAAATGTTAGCTTTTATTGTTGTTGTTGTTGTTGCCAAACTCATGCTTCTTGAAGAATTTCTGTTCAACTTACCATATTTTCAGTGGTCCCAAGCAACTCTCTTTTTCCTATCCATTCCCACCTCCAATCCCTGTGTAGACAACACAAGCATCTGCCTGTGGCAAATGTTTTCTCCTAAACAGATGCCCATAAAAACAAATAAGATGAGACTAAAATAAAGAGGCTGAGGGAATTTGTTTCTTTCAGGGCATTCCTGGGTACTTTTTAGGCCTTGGATAGATAAATTTAATGGCCTTTACTTATGGGCCAATAAATATTTCATGACTGTGTCCAGGGCCTTATGCAAAGACTTAATAGATGAAGACCGGCAGATCTTAGAGGCATGAGGGAGGTCTTTCTCTTCAAAGAAATGCCATATAATGCTTTGTCAAAATGTAAATTCTTCTGGGAGAGAACATCAGAGAGAGACAGAGAGAGAAAGAGAGAGAGAGAGAGACAGAGACAGAGAGAGACAGAGAGAGAGAAGAGGAGAGGAGAGGAAGAAAGAGAACAGAAAGAAAAAAGAAAAAGAAAGAGCATTTATTAAGCACTTAATATATGTTGTTTTTTGTCCTTCAGCCTCAGAAAACCAATGACATAAGGAAGGTGATGTCTTGACTTGCAAGTGAATTGGATTTAAGTGAGACAGAGCTGTGTAAAGTCATCAGCCTCACTCTCTTCTCTATGTCATCTGAGTCCAGTGGCAAGATATAGATCAGGATGACCAGAGATGACCCTAGATGCAGTGCGAGACCTTAGACTTTTAAGCTAAGGTCTTTCCCAGGTCCCAGTTTGTCTGTGGCAACACCCATTCAGTGATATAAGGTGAGGTAAGAAATGAGGCAAAAAATGGCTTAGTTTGCCTACTAAAAATAAAATCAAATTGGGAGGGGAAGACCCTCAGGGTTTCTGGCCAGAACAGAAACAATTGCTGTTTACACTTACTCTGAGCCATCAAAATTCAAACAATGAGCAACTGAGGCTTGGGCTCGGACCTGTTGTTGGCCAGTCAGTGAGAGCCAGAGTGATTTGGATTTAAGTCATGGTCAAGTAGCTCCATTTGAATCCCAATGGGCTTTGTCAAGGCTTGATGTTCCAGCGAAGAATTTCAAGAAATCATAATTGAGACTATATGGGGTGAAAGAGTTAATTGTCCAGTTTTTTTTTTAATGATTGAATAAACAAGTAGAGAAAAGAAAAAAAAATCTATCATGTAAACCCCAAGATATCTTGCAAGGTTTCAGTGGTCAAAATTTATATTTCTTTGGGCAGAACACCCATAGATAAGGGTATGATTACCCATGTGGATGGAGGGAGAGGAGGAAGAGGAGGGAGAGAAAGAAGGAAAGAAGGAAAGATGGAAGGAAAGAAAGAAAGAAAGAAAAAAAGAAAGAAGGAAAGAAGGAAGGAAGGAGTATTGCCCAACTGGAGCTGACTGGTTGGGTTCTCAATGAGGCAGCTACTGCTACTCACAGATTATTATTTGTCCTTCATTCTCAGAAAGGACCAATGACATCAGGAAGGTGATGTTTTGACTTACAAATGAATTGCATTTAAGTGAGGCAGAACTGTGTTGCTGTATGTCAGATGCTGTGCTAAACACTGGGAAAACAAATACAAGAAGGCAAGACAATTTTTTTTTTCCCATCCAGGGACTTATATTCTAATATAGTAGTGATAAGGATAGGATCTGGACCCCAAAAAGGAAAAACCCTGGACTTTCCCACATGGCCAAATCTCTGGCATTCTCCTGAGGCTATAATCCTATCAATTGGTCTTTCATTATGTCCTATACCCAATCTCCCGTTTCTGTTACCTAGCCCTCCATTGTCTATTACCTCAAGATGGCCCCTAGCCACTTCCTATCCTTGGTCCTATCTGGACTCCTTTCTCCCTTGGCCAAGTGGTCTGGGTCCTGGGCATTCTGTTCACCCCAGCTTGCTGTCCACTCCCATCCAGATCTCCCTTGGATCCCTCCTCCAGTTACCCCAACCTGCTTGGCCACTCTTGGATCCCTCCCGTGGTCTTTCTTCATATGGGGTCCATCTTGTCTGCATTAAGGTGCTCAGATTCTCGAGAGTCTAGCCAAAAGGTTCAGATTCTTAAAATCTAGTCAACAGCTCACTAACGTTCAGATTCCTTAAGAGTCTGACCAATATGGCAGATGTTCTAATAAACCTTGTCAATTCATTCAGACAGGACCCATGTGTTGTGATTTTGGGGTCCCAGAACCCTTAAACCCCTAAACCTCAACAGTAGGACTAGAAATAATAGGGAACTGGAAAACCGGGAAGGTACTATACAATCCAATAACTGATGTGGAGATGTTTGGGAAGTATCATGGAGGTTTTGTTACTGGCAAGAGGAGGAAAAGCTCGCCTACTGCAGCTCAGAAGCATATCAAAGTTCTGGTGGGAGGGGAATAAGATGATGGACATGAAGGCAGCATAGCAAGGAGTTGGCTGGGAAGTTTAGCTTTAATAGATTTCATATCCTTTTCTGAGCAAGGGAGAGAGCAGAAGAATGCTGATATCTGAGGCAGGAAGGAAGAAATAAGATTGTGCACAGCACAGGGCCCAGCTCTTCTTCCATATGCTCCAAGTAAATTAATACCAAGAAAATGTCTGTCTCAAACTTAACACCTGTGAATACACACATATGTCAAGGTAGCACTTCAAAGTTTTTAAATCCTTTTACATTTATTATCTAATTTTATCCTCACCACAACAGTGTGAAGTTGGTGCTATTATTATCTTTTTATAACAATTAGGGGAAACTGAGACAGTTGCCCATAGTCACAGAGCTCATAAAATCTTCTTGACTCCAAGTCCAATGATCTATCTGCTATACCTATGTAAGTATGCATGTTGCCTATAAGAATGTAACTAAGCCCTTACCCTATAAACTTAAAATGATGACATATGATTGCAGTTCAGTTTGAAATTCCATTTTTCTAGCAGCTAGAACTTTGTACCTCATTAACATTTTCCATTTCTTAAAAACACTTAAAATCCATTTACGTTATTTGAATGTCAAGTGGAATTTCGACATTTTTTAATTTCCACATTTTTATCACTCAGTATTTAAAGCAATCACAATACCATTAATGCAAACCTTCATTCTCATCACACAATAGGGTAAATTGTCATATTCCTATCTATATTTATAAAAGTCTTAGCATTTGAACTTTGTATACAATTTGTAGTACCTTCTATGCATCCAGGTTAGCAATATATGCAGCATACACAGAATACTTGGAATTTATATGTTTTACAGAGAAGCTTACAAAAGTAACAGAGAATATGAAATATCTTGCACATAATTTTAAGTTATTGCTGTTGATTTCCCCCTTTAAAACAAATCTGTTGATGTCTTTAGTTTTTACATTATATTAATTTCTAAGTATAGTACTTCTACCTAATGAACCTTCTTTTGGAACAGATTGAAATAAATAATAAAAAAAAATAACAGTACCAAAAAAGCAGTCAACCTATCAACCATGCCTAATAGCATATGCAACATCTCACATTCATAGTCTTCAGAGAAAGAAGACAAATATAGTACCTCATCTTTTCTCTAAAACCAAGTTTGTTAAATATAGCAGTCTATTCATTAGGCAGCTAGGCAATGCAGTGGGTAGAGCACTGAGCCTGAAGTCAGGAAGACCTGAGTTCAAATCCATCCTCAGACACTAGCTATGTGATATTTTGCAAGTTACCTAACCTTCATTTGCCTTGGTTTCTTCATTGGTAAAATAGAGTTCATAGAACCTCCCCTCGTCCCAGGTTGTTGTGAAGATCAAATAAGTTAATATTTGTAAAACTTCTGATTCTTCTTTTCCTAATTTGTCTTTATTTTTGTTGAGTATTTCATAATTTTGGTTATATGTTTTCAGTGTCTCTTGGTAAATTGACTCCTAGTTACTTTATACATTTTGTAGTTATTTTGGATGGTATTTCCCTGTTACTTCTTTTTTTAATGTTAATACTATTTATTTAATTTGGAAAACATTTTAGCATGCTAAACATACCAAAAAAAGTCAACCAAATGTTCCAATTATTAGGTACAGAATATATTTTAACTTCCATTGCTGCTTTAGTTTTTTTAAAAAGTTCCCATTTTTTAAATGACAGCATTTAACAACCACAACCAAAAAAACCATTTTTCATGCCAGCTGAAATCCTACCCTCTTGCCACATCTAAGAATGGCAACAGACTGCTATTACACTACATACAAAATGATAACTTTAAACTAGCATCATATAAAGCTACTCTTAACAGTGCATGATTTGGGCATGGCACCTAATGAAAGAGACAAATTAATTTTCCCTTTCTAAGGTGTTATAATTCCAAATATTTATGAGAAGAATTTGTCTGGTACATATAAACACACATACACCACACACACATATATGTATATATACACATACATACATATATATACATATATATGGTGTGTATATACTTACATGTAGGTATATGTTTCTATGGGTGTGTGGAGATATGTACATACCCCCTCTCCTCCGGATATACAGAGAGAGTGTAAGTTTGCAACCTGGGATTTCTAACCAATAACCACAATTATCACACCCAAAAGCCTGTAACTTTTAAAAATGTTTTGTTACAGCAACAGTAAAGTGCACACAGAGAGGAAAACACTAAATTTCCTTTTCATTTTAAAAATGTTTGGAAATATGTACAACTTTGGCACAGTTTCAAGGTGCTCATAACACCTTATATCCATGAGACATAAACCAAGTAAAATGTCTAGAGCACCTGTTCCCCATTTTAAAAGTTAAATGCTACAAATGCAGAAGACACTATCAATAAAAGTGGTTTAGTGTTTCCCCAACTCTATGGTATTTAAGACAAATAATATAGTTTTATTCATCATCATCTTCCTCATCTCCTTCCTGTTCCTCCTCTACTTTTTTTCTGGGATGCTTTAGCTGATCCTTTTGCACTATCAAACTTTCCTTTGTACTTCGAATCAGCAGCATCCTTTTCATACCTTTCCTTCAGTTTTTCTGCCTTATTGTTGTATGGCTGCTTTTCACTGTCATTCAGATTATCCCACATCTCAAGATGTTGTTGTTGTTGTTGTTATGTTTTTGTTTTTGTTTTTCTTTTGTTTTGTTTTTTGCTACATTCCAATGTATCCCAGGGTTTGTAGATTTTATCTTGGGGCAAAATTCTGAACAGAATAGGAAGAAGCCAGATGGGGGCCATTTGGGAGCATTAGGATCCTTTTTCCCCCCTCCTTTAGCTGATCCATAACATTGTAGGTTTACTTACCTTAGGAAACCCAGAAACCAGAGGAGTGAACAAGCATTGTGCAGAGCATTTAGAGGAAGATCAAGGGAGGAGGAAATAGAAGTAATTTCGTCGTGTGAGTATAGTACAAGCCACCTGTATAAAAAGAAGAAATAGAAGAGGAGTTTGGGAAATAGATTATAAGCCTGTCGCAGAAGAATTATCAATAGTGATGGGAAGCCTTATATAGTGTTTTAGATTCCTTATAGGATAGCATGTTTTAAGGAAGACATTGGTAAACTGCCAGGTATTCAGAAATGGGCAACAAGAATGATGAATGGTCATGAGTCCATGGTATATGAAGATCAGTTGAAGGAACTGGTTACACTTAGCTTGAAGAAGAGAAGACTCAGGGAGGACATGATGGCTTTCCTCAAGCATATGAAGGGCTATTATGCAGAAGAGGGATCAGATTTATTCCATTTGCTTCCAGAGGGCAAAACTGGGAATAATGGGTAAAAGCTGCAAAGAGGCCAATTTAGGGTGGATGTCAGCAAAATTTCCCTTTCCTTGTTGGGCATCATATAAAGGGGATTGTGTGTGTGTGTGTGTGTGTGTGTGTGTGTGTGTGTGTGTCTGGGATGGAGTGGATGGATGCTGGCTTCTAAATCTCAAGTTCTATGATTTTGAGACTCGAATTATGCAAACATCATTTACTGTTATCTCCATTTCTGCTTCTCTCTGTGTCTCTGTTTTTCTGTGTTTCTGTCTCTTTCTGTCTGTCAGTCTATCTGTCTGTCTGTTTCTCTCTCTCTCTATCCCCCTCTCTTTCTTTCTCCCTGGTGATATGACAGTTTAAGAAAGACTAATTTTTTTTTGCAATATTAAGGTGGATAATAACTCCCCCTTTTTTTGTAAAAAAAAATTCAGGGTATGGCAAGCAGGATAGTGAAGGGTCTTTGATCTCATGCTATATAAAGATGAATGGAAGGACCTGTGACATGATACCATCTTCAAGTGTCTGAGGGGTGGAAGAGGTATTTGACTGCTTCTGTTATTCTTCTCTAGAGGGCATAATCAAGATTAAGAAGATGGAAACTACAAAGAAGTAGATCGAGATTTAAAGTCAGGAAAAATTGACCCAAAGAGGAATAGACTTCTTTGGGAGGTAATGAGTCTTTAAGCAGAGTTTGGTTGACCAGACCACTTTGTGAATATGTTATAATGGGTAGGCTGCAGAGAGTTATTGGATTAGCTGGTTGCTGAGGTCCTTTCAACTTAAAAATTCCATTATTCTGTGATTCTGAGAATCAGCCCTATGATGGGCATATAGCTGCTGTCCAAGGATCTTTATGTTATGAGTGGTTCATCACCAGGTAAGTCACAGGCCACTGATTTTTTAAGCCATCGAAACTGTCAAAAAACTTTTTATTGAGTAACAGAAAATTGGTTATAGAAAGTCTCAGGAAGGCTGAGATTTATGTAGTGGACAGTTTTTATACTAATGAAATGACCATTCCTTGAAGTATTGAAGTAGATTTTATCTTATTAAATTCAGATAATTACTCTTACTTCTGCAGATCTTTTTGGTTCCTGGATTTGTCCTCCAATGTGTTATCTATAACTCCCTGCTTTGAATCACATTCAAATTTGATAAATATGCTACTTATGCCTTCATCCAAATGAATGATAAAATTGTTGAGCAGAATAAGACCAGGGTTATTGTAGCATCATTTGTAGAGGCTTACCTCCAGATTGACAATCATCACAATTTGGGGCGTAGTCTTTTAATCTGTTCAAAAGTCATCCAAATCAGGGGTTTTAAATCTGGTGTCTGGAAACTATTTTTTAAAAAACATATTTTGATTACTTTTTCATTATAATTGATTTCCTTTGTCAACCTACGTGTTTATTTTATACATTTGAAAGCATTATCCTGAGAAGTCATCCATAGGTTTCATCAGACTGACAAAGAAGTCTGTAATATGAAAAAAAAAATAAGAATCTTTGATCTAAATGTACTTTTATCTAGTTCACATTTTTCAATATCATGGTACAATCAAAACAGCATTTGTTCTAGAGTCAGAGTAGTCATGTTCTAATTTCACTTTTGTAGCTAACTACTGTGTCATCTTGGTTAATTCATCTAAGGTCTCTGGGCCTGACATCCAGGCACATTATGTTTATATCATTTCCCTGATGTGTATTTCAAGTAACTTGTTGTTGTTGTTTATCTTTTGTTTAAAAAAAAAAGACAGATGAAATCATGGGGTGATGACTTGCATGTGAATTGTATTTAAGTGAGGCGGAGATGCCCAAAGTCATTAGCCTCACTCTCCCTTCCTGAGTCATCAGAGTCCAGTGGCAAGACAAAAGTCAGGATGACTGGCAATGGCCTGGGGTGTAGTGGATGACCTTGGCATCTTTGATGTCTGGCCAAGCTCTAAGCACCCATAGTGCCTGCTTTAGTTGCTTTCATGACTGTTGGAACGAATTGTTCTCATCTACTCCTTCCTCTAGGAGAGGTCTTCATATGCTTTGGGTAGACAGCCCATTACTAACTGATGGATTTGAGGCCTGTCAGTTACTCTCAGCATGGTTTAGCCTGTCTGCTGAGACAGTTTTATCAGGGTGAGGCCACTGTTCATGCTACAGCTTCTTGGAACCACAGGTGAGAAATGAGTGACCAGTTGGACAGCAAAGGTGGATGAGTAGCCCTGAAAAAAGCTCAGAAAGTCCTCAGACCAGAGTTAGCAGTCTTCCCTTAACACTCTATACACTCCAACTGGTAACTATTGACAGATGAAATGAAGTGAGCCTAGCATTAACCCATTTTTGATGAATGCATCATTTTTTTTTTAACAGTGCTTTCCTTTCAAACCAGAGTTTTGAGTGGCAACATGCAGGAGTGACAGAGTGTGAGAGAATTCATTTCCTCAATCCCCTCCTCATACTTAAATAAAAATAGCCTAGCATAAAAAGGGGAAAGAGAGAAAAGAAAGTGATCAACAATAGGGGAGCATAACAAAATAGTAGCTTATTCAAGGGGAAAAAAAGATGAGGAAATGAGCAAAAATATGGAGGAGGAAGGATTGGACTTCAACGTGATGAAAAAACAATTATGGTTTAAAATTTGCTAAAGAAAAGTCACCACAACAAAGAAATATCAAACTATCTTCCTCAGTTGCCCAAGGAACAATGTTGGACTTGAACCAAGACATTTAAAATCAAATATTAAACACTTTGTAGGAAATAAAGGAGGATTTTATATCAATTAAAATCTAGTTTGGTCATGTGAAAACTTTGATAGTACAAAACTGAAAAAAGGAAAAATTGATAACAGATGTCAATAACATGGCAGTGTATATTTTGAGTAAAGAAACTGAATCAATGGGAACTAAAATATTGACAAGCTCAAAGGACAACACAACTAGAGGAAAAAAAAGCTTCAAAAATTACCAGAAAGGGGGATCAAATTTGAAGACAAAGCTCAGAAGGGAAAAAAAAATAAAAATCTTTGGATTCCCTAGAAAAGGATAGTAACCACCATTTTTCCCAGGAAATTTGGAAAGAAATTGCCCAGAACTAGAAAGAGCAAGGGGCAGACTATAGATAAGTAAAATTTACTGGACAACTTCAGAAAGAAAAGTATGGTTCAACTTGCTCACACATATTGTTATCAAACATTAGCGTTTCATTAGTAAAGAAAATTTTACAATTCACTGAGAAGAAAAAAGGATTTACAAAAGGATATTAAATGTCACTGCCCCAGAGCAATTTTTCAAGTTATATTAGGAATAATATTTAAAATATTTAAGAATGTATTTTCAATTGCCCAAAACATTTCTGAGAATTTCACTTAATCAACAAATATTTGTAAAGCAATAATATGTGCTAGGCAGATGCTGGGCATACAAAGACAATGAATGAAATGATTCCTACTTTCAAGGCCCTTACTTTCTCTTGGGGGAAATAGTTTGTGCATATAAAAGCATATTCAGAATTAATTTAAGTAGAGTATATACAAAATAAATTAAAGGAAGGTACTTGCAATTGGGGGATCAAGAAGGATTTCATATAGAAGGTGGTGCTTGAGCTGAATCTTGAAGGAAGTTGGGGATTCTAGGAGGTAAAGGGGAGGAAGGAATGTATTAGTGACATGAAATATAGCCAATGAAAGGCTTGGAGAGATAGAGTGTCATGTATGAGGATAAGAAAGAAAAGGCTAGTTTGATCATGTAGCAGAGGCAGTTAGGTGAGAAGTAATGTGCAATAAGTGGGGGGAGAGGGAAAAATAAAAGGTAAAAAAAAGAAATTTACATGATAATTTTGTTGTATATTTAAAAGGTATAGCAACTTGTGCATAATAGATTTGCAGTTTCATGTGCAATCATCTTTTTTATTGTATTATGTTATGGAAATGCTTGTTTTTATTCCATAAATTAAGAAGAATAAAAATAAGTCTGTAAAGATAGTTTGACACTAAGTTGTAGAAGGGTTTGAAATCAATATGGAAGGATTTATATTTTATTATTGAGGAAATACATTGGATACAGCCATTGGAGTTTATTTTTATAGTAGAGTAAAATAATCAGATTTGCACTTAAGAAAAAAAACACTTTGGCAACTATATGGTAGATGGATTAGACAGTGGAGTGAGATTTCTCACAGGGAGACTAATTCAAAGGCTATAATAATAGTCACTAAGATGATGGCTGTATGGATAAAGAAGAAGAGCATAATGCAAAAGACACTCTGAATGTAGAAATAGCTAGATTTGTCAACTGATTGTATTGGTGAGGTGAGAGAGAGGGTGGAGTCAAGGATAGTCCTGAGGTTATGAACTTGGGAGATTGGAAGAATAGTGGTGCCTTCAGTAGAAATGGAGGTGTGGAAGAGAGGTAAGTTTGGAGGGAAGTGGGGAATCCACTGGGTTCTGTTTTTCACATGCTTAGTATGTCATCAAATAAACTGGTAACGTGGGACTAAAGATCAGGGCAGACACTGGGGCTAGATTAGTGGATTTGTGAGTCATCTGTATAGAGGTTAGAAAGTTATTGGATCATATAGGCAAAGTGCTTTGTAGATGTTAAAGTACATCATCATAACAATTATTATAAATACGTGTTATAATTATGATAATTATTCCATTGTTAATAATATCAACATGATTAACACTATAAAATTATAATAACCAGTTATAATTATTCTATTAATAATACTAATATTGATAATATGATTATAATTATGGTCATCATCATAAGACAAGATCTGGATTATTGTTTTCAGTTTGGGGCATCATATTTTGGAAAGGACATTGATAAGCTGAAGAAAACGCAGACAAGATCAGCTAGGACAACGAAATGTTTTGAGTTTATGCCACGTGAGGACATGACTATTTTCTAAGGAATTGAGATGTTTAGCCTGGAGAAGACAAGACTCAGGGACCCATGATAACAGTTCTCAAATATATTTCATATAGGTCAATCATTTAATAAATGCTATGTCCCTGCTATGTACCAGGTACTCTGATAAGTGCTAGGGATTTGAAGAAAGGCAAAAGATGGTCCCTGAACATGAGAAGCTCATAATTTAATGAGAGATAACATGTAAACAAGTATGTACAAAGCTATATAAAGGATGAATAGAAATATACTTAGAGGAAGTACTTGACTTGTCCTGGTTGGACCCAGAAGATAAAACCAGAAACAATATATGGAAATTGTAAAGTGACAAATTTAGTCCTGATGTGAAGGAAAACTTGTAGTGAAAGTTATCTAAACGTGTGATAGGCTTCATAGGGTGTTGATTTTACTTTTCTAGAGGTCTTCAGGCAAAGGTTGGAAGATCATTTGATGGGTATGTCATAGAGATTTTTTATAGGTACAGGCTGGACTAGATGGACTAGGTGGCTACTGAAATCTGTTCCAACTATGAGGTTGGGTTCTGTGAGAAGACAATGATTTGAGGCCCAAGAGTCAGCATTAGAGAAAATGGAGAAACCTCAGAATTTCTTCACACAGTGCAAGGCTTAACTCAGTCCAATCTCATCAGTGTTAGTCAGCACGGTCCTAGTGACATTCACCATGGAAACAAGGTAAACAAGTAGCTAAAAGGAATAAGCTCTGTAAATATTTGTGGATGACACGATGGTTTATTTAGAAAATCTAAGAGAATCAATAACAAAATATTAGCTAACAATAGAAGAACTTTAACAAAATAACATGATACATAACAAGTCCACAAAAAACTTGATTTTCTTGCTATTCCTCAAATGTGGCATTCCATCCAATGCCTTTGTACCATTGCACAGGCTGACTTTTCATCTTTGTATCTTAGGAACTTTAGCCTCCTTCAATACTCAATGCAGGAACCAGCTGATAAGAAGCATTTCCTGATCTCCTTTCTTCTCCGAGTTGATAGAATGTCCTCCCTTCCAAATTATCTCATATTTACTTGGTTTAGATCTTGTAACTCACTGGAAAACATAAATTCTATGAGGTCAGGGACTTCAGTTTTTTAAATTTATATACCCGGTGCCCAGCTCATAGCAGTTGCTTAACACATTGAATCAAAGTAAATTTGGGTGAAATCTGGGATTTGTCCAACTCTTTTGGAAAGTAAAATGGAATTATACAATAAATTTTGAAAAAATGCACATACTCTTTTATCTAGTATACTAGATACTAGGAATATGTCCCAAGAAGACTATTAAAAGGATAAAATGATATATATGTACCAAGATATTTCTAGTAACACAACATACAATACAAAAAAAAACCAAAACAAAAACAGAAACTGGTGACCATGAGTCCCATATGAATCTGGAACCCCTCATTAGCTCAGTTTAAGTTTGTGGTGTTTTTGTAATCATAATTGTGAAAATGCAGCTTGAATCCCCATATAGACTAGACAGGAATAACAAATGAAACAGTAAAGCAAATGAAACCAAATATTAAATTAAATCACTGAGAAAATGAAGCAGGAGAATGTTTCAGGCTTCTTTATAAAAAGATATTCAATGTCCTCCATATTCTAATTGCTCCCAAGTAAGGGTACATCTCTTGGGCAATCTACTTTGGAAGGTGAGGATATATTGCACATGTCCCTCATATCTCTCTTGGCAAACTTATAGGCATCATAATCATTCATTTTGTCATCAAAGTTGTTATTCACTACTTCTTCTCTAAGGTGCTTTTTGTTCTCTGTTAAAAGTATCATCAATTGCTGCAGCCCCCTTTTTGTCAGGGGGATGAACTATCATTTATTTATGAGACTTCTTTAAGCCAAAATTCCTGGAGTGGGAATGTTAATCAATGTATTTTCAGCTCTCTTGTCTTAAAACACCACATCCTACTGAAAGAAAAAACCTTTCTTTCTTCACTTGTTTTCTCCCAACCCAATAGAATCCCCCCCCATCTTCCATTTCTGTATTGATTAGTGCAAGTGAATTTCTTTCTGTTCATATCATGTATCAGGCATAGTACCCAATGTACTCATACCCAAGTCATACAAATTATCTTGAGTCTTTAATAAACTCAAAGAAGAACTTACAATCACAGGAGGAAGAAAAGGAACAGAGCTTCCAACTTTACCTTGCAATCCTCACCTATTGCCATGGCCAAGGTCCCTCACTGCCTCACCTTACAAAAATAATGGTACATGATTTCATAAGAAATAACAAATTTGAAGATTCAGAAAACATAAGGAAACACATATCTGAAAAAGAGAACACCTACTATGTAACACACAGTGCAAAGCACTTTACATACTATCTCATTTAAATCAGGAGGGGTACTGAGTGATAGAAATAGAACCAAAACAACAGCATGCACACTGACTACAAATAATTACTGAAACACTATAAAATCAGCAGCATATTAGTGTTGCATGCCAAAAAAAGAAGGTAAAAAGAGGATCATAATAAACAAGGATAATGTATTAACATATTAAAGTCAATGTGTACATATTTTGGCATGTGTACAATGTTTGCTAAGCAATGTGTTCACAGACATATACAATCATGTGCTGTCCCGTGTGTATTTTTTGTTTTATTTTTCATGTTCCTTGTTACATTTTCTTTTCTTGTGCTCTTCATATATTTGAATATCTCTACTTAGAAATAGAAGGTAAAACAAGAACTATATTTAAAAGTAATAAAGTATGCATTTGCAAATTGCCCCTTTAACATTATGTTATACATTTCTGCCAAGAACCAAAGTCAAGTTCATTACCCTATAATTTGAAGATTTCATTAACTTTCCCTTTTGGAATATTAGGACATTTATCCAACTTTTGATCTGCAATAGCTCTTTAGTTCTCCAGAATTTCTCAATATCACTTAGACATGATTGTTTTGGTTTATTCATGTAAATCACTTGTTTGCCTAATTGTGATAGTGAAATAGGCCATAGCTGTTGAGGGTCCATGGGTGGAATGAAGGAGAAAGATGTATAGTACCAATGACTGTTTTCAGTATTTTGGCTTAGCCTTACTGTTCTATGTTTCAGATGAGTTAGCCTTATGTCCTCCAATCACATTAAAAGTTCTCAAATGGCCGTATTTTACATGAATAAAACTCTTTGAATCCCAGATAGTACCTATATTACCAGGCTGGTAGATGTTCAAAGAATATTTCTTGATTGATTTTTATGAAGTAGAACTGGGTCAAGGGTTAGGAATGCCTACTTAATTTGGAGCTGACTTCCTGAATCATATTTAGTAAATTCTGAGTTCTAATTTGCCAGGCCATCTCAGAGAGCAAGTGTGTGGTGATGTAGCCAGCTGGAAATTGATTTTTTAATTTCTCTGTGCAGTGGAGGTGAAATAAGAACTGCAGTTTCAAACATGTTTAATATGATAGAGGTTATCAAATATTTAAAATTTAACTAAGCTGATATTTACATAGTAGCAAAAGGAGGCTTCAAGGGCTAGGGGATTGAGCCCAGAATTACATCTTGGGTCAACCAAATTGGCTGTCTGGTTCCACATCATCTGGACTTGAACAAGACAGATACATCTGTCCCAATTTTTCCATCTCTGAAATGAAAATAAGGACCTCAATTCTGTGACAAGTACATTGGAGACTACAGGGGTAAGCCCTGATCCTGATCATCAGGAGGAACACTGCCTTAGAATCTGGAATTATGGCTTCTGCCTTTCATGTACTGCTTTGCTTCTGATTCATGGTGTCACTGGAATGGGGACATTCATTGTCAACTTGGCCCAATGACTAAGTTTGGGAAAACAGATGTTTAATTCACTTCTCTTTCTAATGTTCTTTCTCTTGGTACATGGGTTGTTGGTAACCAACTGCCACCTTTTTATGCCCATCATCCAGCTCTCCACTCAATTTTGGATTAATATTTTTATTGTTCTGAGATCATGGTGCAGACATACAACACAACCAGGAGATTATTGATATTAAGGAGATGTGCTGGTAACAAAGAATTGAAAACAAAATAGATGTCAATCAATTGGTTTATGGCTAAAAATTGTGGTACACAAATGTAATAGAATATTAATATGCTAGAAGACACTACAAAGTGATAAATATTGAGAAACCTTGAAAGACTTACATGAACTGTTACAAAGTGAAATAAGCAGCACCAGTAAAATAATATACACAATAACTACAATAATGTAAATAGAAAAAAACCAACAATCCCAAAACAATTAAACATGGATGTTGTGAAATTATGAAGTACAAGCTTGGCCCCAAAGAAGGTATAGGAGAAGACACCTCCCCCTGGTCCTTTGCAAAGATCAGGACACATGGGTGTGGATCATTGTGTATAAGATCAGATATATTCAATGTGTTGATCAATTTGGCTAAATATTTTTTTTCTTTTTAAACATCTTTGTTATAAGAGATGTTTCTTTGGGAGAAGGAAGAGAAGGACATGGAGGAGATTTAGGTGATATAAAAACAAACAAAAACCAACAAAACTATTTTTTTAAATTAGAAATGGACTTTTGCATCAAGGAACACTTTGAAATCTTTGAAAGCACTGAATAACCACCCATGTGCAATTTTAGCCAAAAATGTTCACTCCCTACTCTGTTCTGGACCAGGCCATCTTTCATCCACAGTGCCTATCCAAATGGAAAAATTTTATAAATCCCTTTACTAGCATTTAAAAACACCAATTATGTGCCAAGTACTGTGACTGAGTGAGCTGACTGATTAGTTGCATGTCATCATCTGGGCAATATATATAGTCTGTCACCTTTGTATTCTCAATGTGGAGATCATGTTAAACTATTTCACTTCATGAATTTCACTGAGGATCTTTTGTCTGGAACACAAAAATAATAATACCTCATGTTTATGTAGTACTTTTAGTTTTACAAATCACTTTGTTCTCAGTGACCTTGTGAGACATGTACTAAAAGCTATCCCCATTTTACAGATGAGGAAACAAATACAGAAAACAGTTAAATTATTAGCTCAGAGTTCCATTGAGATCAGTTAGAGCTAAGAATCAAATTTAGGTTTTCTAAAACTAAGAGCAAAAATGTAATATTCCACTACATCATAATACATCAATTAGGCGAAAGTCATCTTCAAAGAGGAGCGTTTGGAGAACTTGGTCGTCAGTAGGGAATTGTTTTGTTTGTCCTTATGCAGGACATCTTCCATCATGAAAATGAGCATCTCAAGTGAACACATTTCTCTCTGTTAACACTATGTTTGATGTTCATACTCAATAATTTGTTTTAAATATTATTTACCATATTCTCATCTGTCACATTCTTATATGATTTGATCCTAAGCAAGGTAGACACATTGTCCTATGAGAGCTATTCAGATGGCATTTTATTCAACTACCAATGTGGGGATTTCTTTTGTTTGAATTTGTTTCTATAATAAAAGGTTTTTTCCTTCTTTTTCTCTTCCTCCTCCTCTTCCTCCTCTTTCTCTTACTCCTCCTCCTCCTTCTCTTCCTCCTTCTCCTTCTCCTTCTCCTTCTCCTTCTCCTTCTCCTTCTCCTTCTTCTTCTTCTTCTTCTTCTTCTTCTTCTTCTTCTTCTTCTTCTTCTTCTTCTTCTTCTTCTTCTTCTTCTTCCTCTCCTCTTCCTCCTCCTTCTCCTTCTCCCTCTACTCCTCCTCCTTCTCCCTCTACTCCTCCTCCTCCTCCTTCTCCTCCTTCTCC
This sequence comes from Vombatus ursinus, assembly GCF_900497805.2. NCBI lineage: Eukaryota > Metazoa > Chordata > Mammalia > Diprotodontia > Vombatidae > Vombatus > Vombatus ursinus. The sequence goes on from NW_020947390.1 coordinate 8,884,647, forward strand.
TTCTTCCACGTGATGTCCCTATTTCAAATATCTTGAGAATTTGAAGTTGTATTGCTTTGAGCATTACTTGAACATGTGTTTTTACTTAGTCTAGTTGCTACTCTCAACTGCATGTTGTATGATCATAGGATCTTGAGCTGGAATGAATCTTAGAGAACATCTTCAAGCCAAAGGTCACATAGAAAGGAGATAGCAGAACCATGATTTCATCCCAGGATCTTGATCTTTCTACCATACCAGGATACATTATCACAACTTCACATGGTATCCTGGGTACAGACATAATAGAACCCCAATGTGGTGGTTCCACTATTACTGACAATAATAAATACCATGATAACAATATCAGTTGATTAGTTCACTTTATTTATTTGTGGCCTACATTCTTTTTTCATATAGAAATGATTTCAAGATGAGAACTCTATTGCATGAAAAGTTCCCTGCAGATTTGTTTTGTATTCTTTTGCTTTTTTGGTGATTTTGTGAGATGCTTTTGCTTATAGTTTTTTTTTCATCCTTCTCAGGAAAGTTCCAAAAATAAGCTTGGATTCTATGCTGACATTTCCATTGCTGACCATGTCCCTTTATTTGGAATATAGATGAATTATTTTCCGGTTGAGGTAGTTTCAGGGATCTGTAACCATTTCCCATTTTTTGTTGCTATTGTCAACAGATTATTTAAATAAGTAGGATTGGAACTATTATAAATAACCATGTATAATATCTTCTCATACTGGTAGTTTCTTCAAATTTGATGTTTTCTTTGACCTTTGTGCCAATTTGTCAGTTATTTAATGACATACAGGCAGCTTATTCTGAAATGGCTGCTACATCTGAAATTCTTCACTTCTTGTCTGTTTTTGCTGCAACTGTAATACCTCATTTACTCTCTGTTAGAAAACAGAAATCAGTGTGGCTCATATTGGGAAAACTGCCGAGACCTTTCAGTTATCCCAAGCTGATCATTGCCTGACAAGCCTATCTTATTGGCACTAATTTCTCCCACTTATGCTGCATGGCTGAGAATCATAGAACCCTGTATTAGGAGAAACAAAACAGCAGTTTGCTCACAAGGGAATGATGAGATGCAATATGGGTATAAGTAGATCTCAACCTTTTACCAGTGATCATTTAAATGTAAGAAGGGTTGAAAAACACATCAGAAGTATAAGAGGCTAGAAATGGAAGTGGATTAATTATTCAATAGAAGAGCTAGGTGGTGCTTTGGATAGAATGTCTGCCCTGGAGTCAGGAAGACTCAGCTTCCTGAGCTCAAATCTGGCCTCAAATGCTTACTAGTGGTGTGACCCTAGGCAAGTCACTTAACCCAGTTTGCTTCAGTTTCCTCATCTGTAAAGAGAACTGGAAAAGGAAATGGCAAACCACTCTAGTATCCTTGCCAAGAAAACCCCAAATGGAGCCATGAAGAGTCAGACATGACCGAAAAAGGACTGCACAAAATTAGGTAGTGGGAGCACGGATAAAGGGTGGGGAGCTCACTTGTTGCTTATGTATCTACTGAATATTAAATAACTAGAGGAAAGCTTCCAGGGCACCAGGTGCTTGTGCTATGGAGTTTCTGTGGAAAGATGAGGCAACATAAGATATGGATGTGGTAAGGATGAGGATATGTGAATGGAAGACATTGTATATATAGGGCTTCCCAAATGAATAAGATCAAAGATTCATCAAAGTATAGATGTAAGACATAGCCAGTTTCATTGTTTTGTGATGTCATTCAGTATTCATTCAGTTCATCCTGACTTGCTTTTTGAAGAAAGAATTCATAATTTATTGGTGTTAGGCTTCTAAGCAGTCTATAAGCTTCAGCCCTTTTTTATTTCCTGATCTTGAATCAGCTTTTCCAATACAGTATTTACCATTTTCCATTGCATCCACTTATGCATCAAAGTCATTAGATATCAAAGTATGTGTTAAGTTAGTTTGGAGATTCTTTTCAAGTTTGAGGAATTTTTTAGTTCATTTTTTCCCTTGGAGTACCAACATGGGGGAAGGAAGTTACAGAATACAAGATGAGAGAGAGAGAGAGAGAGAGAGAGAGAGAGAGAGAGCTCTAAAAGAAAAGGTTTTTGGCAACAGAGGATTCATGAGCTGAACTTTAAAGAAAACTAAGGAGTCTAAGAAGTGGCAGGAAAGAGGGGGTAAAGTATAGGCCCATGGGACAGGCTGTGTAAAGGCACACAGTTAGGATCAGGATTATTATGGTCAGAGAAGAGCAAACTAGCCCAGTTCATCTACAACATACATTTCATGAAAGAGAGTGATATGAAATACTTCTGGAAATGTAGCCTAGCACCAAATCATAGAGTTGATATTTAATCCTAGAGGCAATAGGAAGTTCTTCTTCTTCTTCTTCTTCTTCTTCTTCTTCTTCTTCTTCTTCTTCTTCTTCTTCTTCTTCTTCTTCTTCTTCTTCTTCTTCTTCTTCTTCTTCTTCTTCTTTTTGGTGAGGCAGCTGGGATTAAGTGACTTGCCCAGAGTCACACAGCTAGTGAGTGTTATGTGACTGAGGCTGGATTTGAACTCAGGTCATCCTGACTCCAGGGCCAGTGCTCTATCCACTGCACCACCTACCTGTCCCCATTCTTTTTTTTCCATTAAAGTTTCTTGAGCAGAAGAGAATATATGCCCTTTGGGGACATGGGCTGTTTAGTTTGAGTTTTTCAGTCACCATTATCTAGCAGAGTGGTTGTCATACAGCAGTCCTCCTCCCCAATAAATACTTATTAAAAAGTGTTAGGAAGAACCTTTTAGCAACTACATAGAGGATGGATTAGATAGGGTAGGCCAGAAGTAGGGAGACCACTAGAAAGGGGCCAGGCCAGGCAAGAGGTGATGGAGGTCTGAACAAAGGTGGTGACTGTCTGAGTGGAAGAAAGAAGATACATATAGAAGATTTTTTTTGGAGAGGGAACTGACAAAACTTGGCATCTGATTGAATACTCAGGGTAATGGGGTAAAAAGCCTAGAGTAACTCCAAGGCTGTGAATCTGGGTAACTGGAAGGGTGGTGATATCTTCAGAAATATGAGTTTGGAGGAGAAGCAGATTTCCAAAGAGCTTATACTTAAAGAGTACATCACAATGATAAGAAACAGCATGAGGCATTAATTATAGAATGTGGGACCTGGAGTTGGGAAGATCTGTATTCAAATCCCTCCTTGGGCACTGACTATGTATTGAGACAAATGGTGGTACAGAGGATAGGGTCTGGGGTTAAAAAGTTCAAATTTGACCTCTGACATTTATTATCTGTGTAAGTCATTTAACCTCTATTTGCCTCAGCTTCTTTAATTATAAAATGGGAATAACAGCACCTACCTTAAAGAATTGTTAAAAGTATCAAATGAGATAATTCTTTTTGTAAAAAAGCACTTAGAACACTGCCTGGCACATGGCAGATGTTTAAATAATTGTTTATTCTCTTTCCTTCCATATAACCTGGGCAAGTCACATAATCTGTCTGGGTCTCAGTTTCCTCATCTGTAAAATGATCTCTTGGTCCTTTCCAGCTCTAATTCTATGATCCTATGATCAATAAAAGTTAGTTGCTTAACCAGCATGTACACATAATGCGTGCACTTGTTTTTAGTAGCTCCCTGGTTTCATTATTGTAGGGAGATGCTCATGGAAGTATATGTTGTTCTACAATTCCAGTCTTAGAGAGAGATGTCTGAGAGAGGTTAAGTGACTTTTCACAGAAGTAGGACTTGAATCCAGAGCCTGAGTCCAAGGCTATCTGTCAGCCATGATGGTTTGGTTCTGTTAATTATATTTACATTCACACATGCACACATGCACAAAGAGTTTCTTGCAATCTGTAACATCAGAGATAAACTTTAAAAAAAACCTTTTAATGACTCATATGAGATGAAGCATAAAATGGAGGTATGTGCTTATGGAAGTGGAAGATTGGTATTCATCCTTTTCATGAAAGATAAATTCAAATTTGTGCCCTTGAGTTTAAAGAATCAGTTGCATAAGTACAGGATAGAAGAGGCATGGCAAAAAAGTAGTTCATGTGAAAAAAACATCACAACAGCCTATAAATTCTTCTACTGTTTAAAAGTTTAATATGAATTAACAGTATGTAATGTGGCATCCATCCGAGCAAAGTCATTTTAGATCCCATAATAGCACCATAATGTCCAGAGTGAGGAAGGTCATAATCCTACTATAATCTGTCCTGGCCAAACCACATATGGAGAAGTGTATCCAGTTCTGAGAAGTACATTTTATGAGAGATTGACTGCTAGATTGTGTCCAGAGGGGGGATGATTAGGAGGGTGAGAGAAATAGAAACCATGTTGTAAAAAAGGTCAGTTCAAGGAAGTGAACATATTTTGTTTGAAGAAAAAAAAAGAAAACTTTAAGGAGGGAGGATATGACCTCTGTCTTCAAATATTTGAAGAATGAGAAAGGATATTGGGAGAAAAATTTGCAATCTTTTAAATGAAGCTTAATTTAATCCCAATATATAAATCCAGAATTAGTATAAGATTAAAATTACAAGTAGGCTTTGAGATAATAATTTGGGTTTTATTTGTTGATGGTTATTATCTCCCCCCACCAAAAAAAAGAGAAATTGAGTTTTGAACAATTACAGTGAATGGTAGAGTTTATTTACCCATTATATCACAGAAACTCTTAATATATAAAAATCATTCAACTGAACAACTTTTGCAATGGTTCACTCTGAACACATAAATATAAAATATTCATTAACCCAAGAAAGATGTATTATTTCTCCAAGTAGGACTTCCCCCTACAATATGCTTTCCTCCTCTGAGAATACAGCCTTTACTTTGGTTTCACAGCATGTCTCCTTTCCTGACAGCAGCCCCACAATCATACCTAGTTTTTTAAGTATTCTGGAATAAAAGTCATCCAAGGGTGTGTATGTTAAACATATAATAATAGCACACACACACACACACACACACACATACATTGCTCATTATGTGTTTTGTGTGTGTGTGTGTGTGTGTGTGTGTGTGTGTGTGTGCGCATGTGCTATTACTAGCCAGGTACTGTGCTAAATATTTTTTGCAAATATTATCTCATTTATCCCCACAACAATCCTGGGAGGTAGGTGCTACTATTTCCATTTTACAAATGAAGAAACTGAGGCAAACAGAGGTTGTTAACTGACTTGCCCAGGATCATACAGCTAGAACACATCTGAGGCCAGATTTGAACTCACGTCTTCCTGACTTCAGGACTGGTGCTCTATTGACTATACCACCTAGCTTCCAATTATCTCCTCTCTTGTATTTCAACTATTTCTCTTCTATCCTTTCTAGTCCAAAGGCCATCCTGGCTGACAGAGAAGTGCAATACATGCTTTTGAAGGGTTATCTAGGAGGGCCAGTTTCCCCATCAGAAAACTAAAATGTGCCTATGAACAGAATCCTTGCCGGATCATCAACTCCTAGGTTTCCCTTATCTATTGTACCAAAGTGTTGGTGGGAGTGCAACAGGAAGAGATGATATTGATCACAGTAAAGAAAGGAGACTATAGAAGGTAAATGTCTAAGGCTAAATTTGAACTCGGTTTTTCTTGATTCCAGGACCAGCACCCTATCCATTGTGTCACCTAGTTACCTCATAGCTACCATGACTGTTTGGTGGGTGGGGAGGGGAGGAGGAGAAAGGGGGGAGTCCAGCAAAATCCTCTCCCTCCTCCATCGCCTTGTTGGAAGTCCAAGGGAGAGACTACTTGAGTCTCAAGTGGCACATTCAAAAGACAGAAGCAAAGAGAAGAGGAGCCTTTATTCTTTCCTCTTATAGTCTACTGAGTAGGAAGCTTTTTCTCACTTAGTCACCCATCATCTCTGACATTGTCCCCCAGTTAGAGTCTTCAATAAGAAATTACTACATCATCTCAAAGCATAAGCCCGTTAGCAAGAAACCAGAGCATGTGTCCCACCAGAAAGGAGTGCACATTCAGCTCCATGGCTAATACTTTGCTACATGTATGAACATTAAAAAAATCCAATTATTTGTATATATCTGCCTCCCTCCCACATCTTCTGCTCTTTAAAAAATATACCCTATTCTTTTAAATGATCTTCCTTTGACGTGATTTCTGGTTACCCTCTACATAACTTATTTTTACATAGTTATTTTCAGGCTGTCTTCCTTAATAAACTGTGAGCTCTCTGAGAGCTGGGACAGTCTTTTGCTTTTCTTTGTATCCCTAGCATGAGGACAGTGCTTGGAACATAGTAGGCACTTACCAAATGCTTATTGACTGACTGACAAATGAGGTAATGCATATGAAAACCACTAAGCATACTGAGAAGTCTGATAGGAATGAAAGGGATTATTATTATTACCAATCTCTCTTTCCATGGGGTCTATTGACAAAATCCTCACCAGGATTCAATTCCTCACATTGATGGATGAATGGGCTCTAGGGATAAAGGGAAAGAAGACAAATTTTCTTCTGGTTTAACCTGAGTTGAAAGGAAGAAGTAGTCAGTCCGCTGCAGGAGCCTTACTCCAGGCTTTACATGGTGACCGTTTAATGCGTTCACAGAGATTTAGAGCTTTGAATTTTATAATTGAGAGGGGATCATAGTGATTATATAGTTCAACTCCCTCATTTAACAGGTGAAGAAATGGAGGGCTAAAGATGTTAATAATAATAGTTTAAATTTATATAGTGTTTCAAAGTTGGCAAAGAACTTATACTTTATTGCATTTGAAGAATTACAACTCTCAGAGGTAGATAACTATAGGTATTTTTATGAAGAAACTGAATCTCAGAGAGGTAGAGTGACACAGAAGGACTCAAGTTTAGATCTTTCTAACTCTTAAGTCTAGAGCTCAATCAACTATGCCATGGTGTCTTGGGATTTTGCCAAGGTCACACAGACAATTGGAACATCTCTTGAATATGTCCCCTTCTTTCCTTGGAAATAGCAACTACCTTGGTACAGGTCCTCACACTTCATGCCTAGACTATTACTAGAGCTTGCTGGTGGTTCTGCCTGTCTCAGTCTCTTCCCACTCCTACCCATTCTCCATTCAGCCACCAAAGTGATTTTCCTGAAGTGGAAATCCAACCATATCATTCCCTTCCCCCACTCAATAAACTCTAATGGTTCCTTATTGCCTCCAGGATCAAATACGAAATCCTGTTTGACATTCAAAGTTATTCATAACAGCTCATACCCACCTTTGCAGTTTTATACCTTATTCCCAACCATGCACTCTTCAATCAAGTGACACTGGCTTCCTGACTAATCCACACATAGGACACTCCACCTGTGGGCTCCAGGTATTCTCTCTGGCTATTCCCTATGCCTGGAAGGCTCTCTCTCTTCATCTTTGCCTACTGGCTTCCTGGGCTTCCTTCTACAGGAAGTCTTTTCCAGCCTCTCTTAATTCTAGTGCCTCTCAATTATTTCTCCTTTATCATTTGTATAACTTTTTGTGGGGTTAAATGTTTGCTTATTATTTTTCCCATTAGACTGTGAGCTCCTTGAGGGCAGGGGCTGTCTTTGCTTCTTTTTGCATACCCAGCACTTTACACAGTGCCTGGCACATAGTAGATGCTTAATAAATATATATTGTCTGACTGTGGTAGAACTGGGTTTTGAAAGCAGGTCTCACTGAGCAGTTGGACAGTCCAGTCCTATTTACCTTTCACCATGCTGTCTCTCAAAGTCATTTTAAATTCATGTTGTTGTTTTTTTTTTTTCAGAAGTAGATGACACAAGGGAACAGGGGACCAGAGAGACAATTGTGAGGAAAGCAGGTATGTCATCCAACTTTTCTCATTCGGGGCACACACTCAAGTCATACATGACAAAGATTATGACTTTATTCAGTGCCACTGAACTTGAGAGCAGGATGGGCCTGGAAGTAATAATTTCGCCCCCCTATACCTTCCCATGTTGGTAAGAATGGCCTTCTCATTTTTAAGCCACAGCAGTTAACTTGATCTTATTCTATTGGATCAGACAGGCATTCATAATTCTATTATCTAAAAAAAATCACTTGCAAAAGCGACAGACTTCAAAGCTCAAAAGCCCAAATTTAGAAACCAAAAACAGCTCCCATATAATTCACATCTCTCCATTTAATTCAGGTGTTCCCATGAAGAGATTTAATTTATAAGAGACTTGTAAGACAATAGACTTAGTGAGTGATGATTCTCGTTGAAATATCTCAAATGTTACAAGTCACATCTCTAGGTCCCCACCTATACCAAAGAAGATATATTGATGCAGGAATCAAATTGTGATGGGGTGCTGTGGTAGGCAGATGCATCCCTTTAGTGGGGAGTTTGTTTTCTCAGTTTCTCAGTGTATGAAGGAAGGTGGACTCTTTTCTCAACCTAGTCATTGCTAGGAGTTATCATGACTCATTGGTTCTACTCAATAAAATGTTAACTTATTGAGGGTAAAGACTTTGATTTTTATCTGTGTAACCTTAGCATTTAGTGTAGTGCCTACAAATAGTTAAACAGACTTGTGAGCTCATCACTGTGGCTGTTTCCTCTAATTACAAGCAGATGACAAGCTACTCATGCTTACCCATTCTGTGAAATTTTCATCCATAAGTTTGACACAGAAAGTATGCTGAAAAGGGCATTCCTCCCTTTCTTCTGACATCACAAGGATAAAAATGGAGCATTTAGGCTATCTGCTTCATACTCCTTGTGCTCTCCTTGTGACCAGCCCACATGTATTTTCTTTCATCATCAATTTTCGTGGTGACATCCTGTTATCTTTGTGTGTATGTGTATGTGTGTGTGTGTGTGTGTGTGTGTGTGTGTGTGTGTGTGTTCTCTATATATTGGAGCACTCTGATCACACCTACCTTGGGCATCTCCATTGCCTTTTCGGAATCACTCATTATTGATTCCTTAGAGACTATAAATGTTTCATGGCCTGCACCATATGAAGACACTAGTAAAATGTTGTTATTAAAAAGTTTGGCTTCTGTATCTGGGAGAACTTTAGCATCATTAAAAGAGTGTCATAATTTCCTGAAGACAATACCACACACTTTCCCACTTTCCTCTTTGTGTTTAATTCTGAACCTACCTTGTTCATTTGTTCTCTCTCTCTCTCTCTCTCTCTCTCTCTCTCTCTCTCTCCTTCTCTTCTCTCTCTATTTCTGTCTCTGTTTCTCTTTTCTCTTTGTCTTCCTGTGTGTCTTTCTGCTTCTGTCTGTCTTTGTCTCTGTCTCTCTGTCTCTTCTCTCTCTGTGAGTCTGTCAGTCTCTCTCTCTCTCTCTTTCTCTCTCTCTCTCTCTCTCTTTCTCTCTCTCACACACACATACACACACACACACACACATACACACACTACAAAAGGGACCAGCCCTTTTATTTAAATCATTCTTTCATTAAATGTCTGTATACAGTAGAACTATTGCCTTGTTAGCATAAAGATAAAAACAAATAGTAAAAGTTAGCATTGTAGGATGGAAAGAGTATTGACACTAGATGCAGAAGACCTGGGTTCAAATTCTGCCTCTGCCCCTAACTACATGCATGGCTTGGGACAAATCAGTTCATATTCCTGGGCTCCAGATTCCTCATCTATAAAATGAAGGAGTTGGGCCAGGGGTGGGGAACCTGTGGCCTCTAGGTCATCAAGTATTGCTCTTTGACTGAATCCAAACTCCACAGAACAAATCCCTTAATGAAAAGATTTGTTCGATGAAACTTGGACTCAGTCAAAAGGCCATACTCAAGCACCTAAAAGGCCACAGGTGGCCTCGGACTGCAAGTTCTCCACCCCTAGTATTGGACTATATGACTTATGAGGTCTCTTCCAGCTCTAGTTCTAAAATTTTAGGATACAAGAAGAAAGAATTTTTTAAAAAGGGTCAAGCAATTGATTTCTCTTTCTTGAGAGTAATGCATTTTTAATCTCCTAATTGCTAATATCTCTATCTGAATGTTCTGTAGGTGTCTCAAGCATCCCATGTTCCAAACAACTCATCATCTTCCCCATGAAGCCTATCTTTTCATAATGGCCTTATTTATGGTAATGATGCTACCAAAATCCAGACTTTTTGTTACTTTTCCCTCTAATTTCACAGTCAATCAATGACCAAACCCTGTCATTTTTTAACAGAATAATATATCTGACAACCTTCTCCTCCCTTTATATTAAAAAAAGAAAATGAGTTTTATTCTAAATCTAACCATCTCAACAAATATAATTATAAACAATAAGGGAGCCCAAATAAAATGCCGTGAGAACATATAATTCTCTGACCAATTTTCTGTCTAGATACTTACATAATTCTGTCTTTGTTGTATGTAGGTTCTGTCAGTCTTCTAACATTTTCTGTATCTTTGTTTTCAGTGCCATTACTTTATAAGTATTTTTTTCTATTTCTCACTTTTGTTATGTTCCATGACTCAATACCATTCTTTTATAGTTTAACACATAATTTGTGTAGTCGTTACCCAACACTTCGATACACAGGTAAAAATTATTTTATTCATTTATTCACTTTCTTCTCTATATTTCCACTGCCACCACCTTAGTTTAAGACCTTATAAAATTTCATATGAACTATTATGATACTGTGGTCCATTAAGTGATCTCCCTGCTTCCTGTTACTCTCTGATCCATTTCATCCTATTCACTGCTACCAGAACAGGTTTTTCAGCTGCCCAGCTGTGAGCTTTTCACTTTCCTGATCAAAAACCTTTAACAACTTCATGATTGTCATCCCCCAAAATTTCAAACCTCTTGGCTTGAAATGTAAGATCCTCCACATTCTGGTTCCAATCTAACTTTCCAACCTTCTCTGACACTACTCCCTTCCATTCTATGTGCTCTAGTCAAAAATGAATAATAAGTATAACTACCTTCCTGCCTTTGTATCTTTGCTTATATCTCTTGTGCTTTTAATATTTGATGAACTTTTTTCCTCTCAAAGTCTAGCTTTAGTGTTATTTCCTGGCACTATCCTAGCAAATATCCCTAATATCTCTCCTACTCCAAAACAGAAGTGATATTGTTCTTTCTTTCTCTGTGTCTCTGTCTGTCTCTGTCTCTCTGTGTGTTTCTATCTCTGTCTCTGTCTGTCTCTCTCTCCTGAACAGATGTCTGTCTTTCTGTCCATCTCTGATTCTGTCTCTCCTTTCTCTATTTCCATCTCTGTCTCTCTGTCTCTTTCTCTCTCTGTCTCATACTTTTGTTCATCTCTCTTTCTCTCTCTCTGCCTGTCTCTGTCTGTGAAAGAGGTTCAGCAATCAGCAGAACACAGCAGAACTGCCAAGGGTATGCTATTGGTAAGAAAATCAAGCCAGATGAATCCAAGGCCAAAGGCAAATGCCACAAAATGACAATGAAATTTCTGATCAGACATCCCTGGGGTACCATGTACTCTGTGGAAACCTCAAACTCAGCATCATTTAAATGATCCATAAATGATCTCCTTGGATTTTAAATTAAGCTTCATAGATGCCTTTTGCAATAGTCAGAAAAACCCCAATAAAACCCAGTGCCCCAGTGAAATGGAAGGTCGAAGCTTGACACAAGTTCCCAGATTTGTGTGTATAAATACATGGCTCTCATTTGCCCTCTTACAGTTTAAAATATTTAACCAGAAGAGTTCAAAATCAGCATAGCAGATCTCAAAGCAGAAGGTGAACTATTGAAAGATTCTCTCTCTCTCTCTCAGTTTCTAGAACAGTGTTCTATACACACCATAGTTGCATAATGAATGTTTGTGGCTCTTAAAGCTTTTAGTACTTTTCCTCAATTTGGCAAGTCAAGGGCCTAGGAGATTCATATTGAGAAGGAAAATGTGGAAAACAACTGAGATATAAATGCTGAATAACACTAAGAAATATAGTAAATACTTTCCCCCAGAAAATAAATTATTTCATAGCAATTCAGTTAGGGTTCCCTATGTAAATAATTTCATTTTCCATACTTGGAGGATTCCAGCTTGGTCTTAATCACTTGGATGAATAGTTGATAACTTCTTAAATACTATAACCCTTTTCTGCCTTAATTTCCCCATCTGTAAATAGTGAAGGAAGGATTATTCCATGCAATTAAACACAGTGCAAAATGGCATGGGTCCACTTAGCCTCCATTCTTTGGCCTCAACCAATACCCAAAGCAATTCTCCTTGTGTTGCCTGGATTCACTGCCCAGATAGTAGCAAAGTCCTTGTTTAACTCTGTATTCTTCTACTCTGTTCAGCCTGGGAAATTCCATTGATAATTTAACAGTTTAACATGAGAAGGATGTTTGACTTGGGAAGTGACATAGGAGAATTCCTTTAGTTTATCTATATTCAATGTAGCTTAGTTAGTCAAGAGCAGCAATCTACCAAATCTCCTCCTGGGTTGTAATAGGAAAAGAATTCACTTGGTCATGAATCAAGTCTACTCTTGTTTTCCATTAGAGCTTTGTCATTTTAAAAGCTAAACCCAGGATTCCAATGATCTTATTACTATTCTCTCCCTGCTGCTATTCTCTTCTAATGCAACTCCTACACAAGTTAATATATCAGAATCTTAAGGACCCCAAATGCCTACATCTATAATTGCATTATTTTTTCTACTGTTCCACAGTGGAGCCTCTGAGGTGAAATCAAAGAACTAGGTCTGTGTTGCAGAAACCACAATGGGTCTTACTTAAGAATGATATGTTTATATACAGTTCCAGCCAGGCTGTCTGAATTGATGGGCCTCAGCATTATATCATCAAGGATAACTGGAAATGAATGATACCACTTTGGGCATGATCATGCAGTCTTATTAAATCATTTCCTTAGCCTATTGGTTTTGTTTTAATTTTATTTTTTTGCTTCTAACAAGAGTCCCTATATAGCTTTTCCTATTTCTAAAGCATTTTGAAACCATACTGTACGTTAACATTTTGGATACAATAAATCAATAGTCATTTATTAAGAGTTTACTCTATGCCAGGCACAATCCTAAGCAATAGGGGTATAAAAAGGGGGGAAAAATCCTGGCCCTCATGAAGGTCCATTTCTAATGAGGGTAGATGCTATGCAAGCAATTATGTACATGCTAGATATTTGTTGTTCAGACATTCAGTTGTGTCTGACAATTTATGTCCCTGTCAACTGAGGCATGCCAAAATACTATCCATGAGGTTTCTTAGCAAAGATACTAGAGTGGTGTACTATTTCCTTGTCTAGTGGATTAAGGCAAACAGAGATTAAGTGACTTGCTCAGGATCCCAAAACTAGTAAATATCTGAGGCCAGATTTGAACTGAGGTCTTCTTGACTCTATCCACCAAGCCACCTAGTTGCCTCCATAATAGATAAATATGAGGTCAATGAGAAGTAATCTCAGAGACAAGGCAAAACAGCTAAGGGATATGCCTCTTTTTTTATTTTTTTTTGGCTAGGCAATGGGGTTAAGTGACTTGCCCAGGGTCACACAGCTAGTAAATGTTGTATCTGAGACTGGATGGGATATGCCTCTTGAAGAAGGTAGGATTTAAGCTGTATCTTGAAGGAAGATAAGGAAGCCATGAGTCTAATGTGAAAAGGGAGAGCATTCCAAGCATGGGGGACAGCCAATGAAAAACACAGAGTTAAGAGATGGAGTAACACCTTAGAGAAAGTGCAAGAAGGCCAGTGTCATTACATTATAGAGTACCTGGAAGGGAGTAAAGCATAAGAAGACCAGCAAGGTAGGAAGGGCCAAAGTTATGAAAAACTTTAAATACCAAATAGAAGACTTTATACTGATATTGGAGAAATTGGAAGACACTGAAGTTCATTGAATTAGTGATGAGGGAAGACATCATAAGACCTATTACTTTAGAAAGATTACCTTGGCAACTGAATTGAGAATGAAGTAGTGAGAGAATAGAGGCAGAGAGAATAGTTAGAAGGCTATGGCAGTATTCCAGGCAAAAGGGACTGAACTGTGGTGGTAGCTACATGAGTAGAGAGAGGGGGGGTTGGATGCTAGAGATTTGGAGGTAAGAACTACAAAATCTGGCAATTAATTGGATACTTGGATGAGGAGGAAGGAGCTTAGGAATATGCCAAGGTTACAAATCTGGGAGTCCAGATGAATGATGATGCCTTCCAAAAGAAATAAGAAAACTGAGGAAAGTGATGGTTTTAGGAGGAAAGATAATGATTTCTGTTTTGGACATGTTGAGTCTGAGATGTCTCATGGAGATTTACTTTGAAATGTTCTATAAATAATTGGTAAGGCGGGACTGATATTCAGGGGAACATACCGAGGCTAAATTCATAAATTGATCTGGGAGTCATTTGCATGGAGATTATAATTAAACCAACGGGAGTAGATGAAGTTAGCAGACAGTAGAGAGAGAAAAGAGTAGAGGACCTAGGAAAGGGCCTTGTGAAATACTCATAGTTATGGTGTAAGATCTGAAGGTTAGAACCAGCAACGGAGACGTAGGGATGTTAGGCAGGAGGAGAAGCAGGAGAGAGTAGTGTCATAAAAGTCCAGAAAGGAGAGAATATCTATGAAGAACACCATGGTCAAAGGTCAGATGTAGTAGACAGACTGAGAAGGATGAGAACTGAGAAAAAAATCATCAGATTTGGCAATTAAGAGATCATTGTGTTGGGCTTTACTCATCAGTCCCTTGGTAGTTTAGGTTTGATATCTAGAATAAATGATTAGGTCATTCAACAGTTAACAAAGGAGATTTAATTACTTATAACAGGGGAAAGATATCCAATAAGGACATGCATCAAAGACTCTGTGAATTGACTCAGCTGAGCAAAGGTCTCCCTCCTGCCTCTGAGTTGCCCCTAGTAGTCTTTCAATACAATCTCAAAAGCACATTGAAGTCTTTGTGGCTGTTTTTACTTAAGCCACCTGGAAGTAATGTCAATTGCCTGAGCCCTCAATCCTTAGAGTTAATCAAGACTGGATGATTCTTGGGCATGTTTCAAGGCAGTAGAGAAAGAAACATTCAGGAGGGAGAGACTGGGGATTAGAGAAGGAGCTAGAATGATTAAGGTTGCAGTTTTCTGGAAAAGGTGGGAGGAGATGGTATCAAGGGGACATGTAGAGGATGGGCATTGGCATGGAGAAGGATTGACACTATTGCACTTGGTTGCCTCTCCCATTCGGTGCCAATAACACATTAATTGCATGGATGAACTAGTTTTCTTTCCTTTAATTAGTATGGGATACAAAATGACATTGCTACTTGAACACTAATTTGAACATCTACCTCCTAAATAGTAATTCTAGTCATTAAATCAGAATACCCCAATAGATTTTTCTAGCACAGCAAACTATTAGGGAGTTCTGAAGTGGATGTTTAATGTTTCCATATTAATTTGAAAAATAATTAATCTTCTACACATGATACAGATGTATGAAACTTGTGGATGAAGACTTGCAGGTGGGAATAACCTTATATTTTTTGGCACAGTAATGAGAAAGGGCTCTAAGCACTTTGCTATTTAACTGAATTTCTGAGTGAGTTGTTATATATTTAACTATATGATGCATGTAGGAAAAAATGATAATTTAGATTAACAATAAATTGTGCAACTTCTTAAATTTAGGTTCCTGAGGAATGGGATGAAAAATCCTCCTTCTGAATTTCTCATTTACAAGTTTGGTAACAATGGCAATATAATTAAAAGCCAAGTTTAAAGGAACTGAGATTCTATATTCTCAAGAAGATTGAAGGAAATAGAAAGATATTGTATTCAATAAACATTTTTAAAGAACTTATTTTATGTAAGTCATTTTATTGACACTATGTATAAACAGAAAAAAATGAAATAATTCCTACTGCCTAGAAGTTTACACTCTACTTATGAAGGGGCACTCTTATTTATGTTTAACTGATGAAGAGTGACTCTTTTTTTTAGATTCCACCTGGAATGTGCAGTATGGGGCAGAGATCCACTCCTTAGCACCCAAAACTTCTCCCGAGGGTATGTTGACACTGCTACTCATTCTCTGAGTTGGCTTGCGCATTCCATCCTGCCATTACACTGTTAGATCTAGCTTCCCAGAGAAGGACTATCACCATCCAATTACACTTCAAATTCTGTCAGCATCCTAGAGGCAATCCTGCTCAATCATGAAATTATCCCACCCCTGCTCAACACTTTAAAATCTCAAACTCCCATGTATGCTTTTCCATTTATACAAACCAACCATTCACAATGATTATACTTCAAGATCTTAAACATAGTCATTTACCTAGCAATAAGGCTAAAGAAATAACAATAATACCAC
This sequence comes from Vombatus ursinus, assembly GCF_900497805.2. Lineage (NCBI taxonomy): Eukaryota > Metazoa > Chordata > Mammalia > Diprotodontia > Vombatidae > Vombatus > Vombatus ursinus. Next base: position 8,900,888 of record NW_020947390.1, read on the forward strand.
ATATATTCATTATTAAAGCAAATGCATGAATAATAAAATACATCATAATTTTCACAAAAATATGAACTGTGTTCTTTTACCAATGCACTATCTGTGAATAGGCACACATTTATAGGAACCTGACAGTCCTTTGGGATTGTCTTGGATCATTGTATTGTTGAGAATAGCTAAGTCATTCACAGTTCTTCATCAAACAATATTGCTGTTACTGTGTACAATGTTCTCCTGGTTCCGTTCACTTCGCTTTGCATCAGTTCATGTTAAGTCTTTCCAGGTTTTTCTTTCCAGGTTTTTCTGAAACCATCCTGGTTGTTGTTTCTTATAGCACAATAATGTTCTAGGAATATATTTCTAAGGCATAATGTTCTTTTTCTGAGACTTATAAAATAAGGGGTAAAGAGTTCCATTTCCATGAGGATTGAAGGTACATAAGCTTGATAATGGATATGAAAATAATAATAAAAATAATTCAGATTTTATATCATTCTTTTAGAGTTTCAAGGCAATTTACATACATCATCTCATTTGTTCCTTAGAATAACCTTGTGAGGTAAGTGCCATTATTATCTGCCATTTTACAGATGAGGAAATTGAGTTTCATGACAGTTATGTGACTTGCCCATGGAGACATAGTTAGTAAATTTCTGATGCAGAAATTGAGCTCAGCTCTTCCTGTCTCTTATATCCACTGATCCATTCACCATGACACACTGTATCTCTCAAATCTGTTTCCTGTCTATGTTACTCTAAATATACAAGAATAGTTAGTACTAGAGGAGTATATATGGAGTTGGATTCTCTTCTAGATGAGTTCTACAGAACTACTTCTTCCTCATCCTGACTGTTTTAGGTGGCAGTATTTAACATCTGTTTTTCTATATTAAAACTATTTGGGGACTTGCTCGACATGACTTATTTATGTAAAATATATTTCTATTGCTTCCTACTTGGAAGCCCTGGAGGAGAAATGGTTCTCCTTTCCCTCATTCACTTCTCCATTTCCTTCCCAACAATGGTTATGACATAGGTTTAAGTTCTCCATAATCCTTTATGAAAACATTGATCTGCCAAATTTGAAACTCACCTCAGGCTACCCAGAGGATCATTTGCTTGAGCTGAGTACCCTTCTGAATCATTCTGAGGATCACTAATCCAGCAGTTCCTTCCTTTGCTTCCCTCCCACTGCAATTTCAGTATTTTAGTAAAATCTACCTGCTATGCTAGTCTTGTACAATTATGTAACAAATATAATTATATGATTCAAATGAGGCACATAAGAGTGATTCTATATCCAACAGGAATGTTTTTGCCAACATAATGGCCTACTCTTATACTTATATATTAAAAATAAAACAAAACAAAATCAAGATCAGTACATTTTGCTTTGTAGACCTTAAAGCTCTATTGTCAACCTTAAAGTGAATTGGAAAATGTCAATTAAAACATCATCATCATCGTCATCATCATCATTATTATTACTTTCCTATTTAAAGTTTTTCTTTGTATTTTCCCTAACTTCTGTACTTTGCCCACAGTAAACACTTAATAAATGCTTGTTCAATTGAATTAAACTCTGAAAAGAATATTTTTTCTTTTTTCTAGATTATATTGTTTTAAAACAAACACTACACAACAAATACGTAAGCAACATTCATTTTGGGTTCTGCGAGTGATTCTTTTATTTTTCTAATATGTCAGTCTTTGATATTAGAGGAAGTAACCCCTTGGAGTAGATCACTGAGGAATTGTGGAAATCAATTCATCATTCATTCATTCATTCATTTATTCATTCATTCATTCAATAATCATTCAGGGAAACAATGTGGTATATAAGGGAAAGTACAGAACTCTGTTAGGGAAGATCTGACTTCAGATTACTTTTGTCAAAAAAATAAAAGAGGAGGAGAGAGTTTCTTTATTTCAACAACATATAAATCCTACACTCTTTTTTTTAGGTATTAATGGCCAGGTGGGTAAGAGCGGACATTACTGAGTTTATTTGCAATCTTTGAGAATTTCTGATACAAGTTAATGTGTTTCCCAAAATTAACATCATATTAATTTTTTCATATATTATATTTGTACTTAGATATGTATATGTTGTTTCTCGTGACAGAATGTAAGCTTTTTCAGCGCAGAGACTGTTTCATTTTGGTCTTTGAATCTCTAGTACCTAGTAGAGAGCCTGGCACCTAGTAGATACTTAATAAATGCTTGCTGATTGGTTGGCTGATTGAGACCTTTATGCCTGAGTAATAAACTAGACTAGACCTATAAGATTAGGACAATCCACTCCACTAGATATTGTTTCCATGACATATAAAGAGGAGTTCTAGCCATACTAAGCTAAAGATGTGCTTGAAAAAAGGAGATTAGCCATGTTTTCTGGTTTAATATAACTCTGATTGAATATTTCTGTCAAAATATTTCAGGTCAGTAGGGTACTGTTTCATAAAGCAGTGTTCCAGATCACTGAAACATTCATAGAGATGATATGGATTCACCTACAGGAATTAGAAGCAAAAAAAATCAAACAAATAAACAAGAAATTCTAACCATTTGATGTAAGATTAAAAAATTTTATTAAAAAAAATCAGTCACTTACTGTCAGTACTATCTATGGTTTGACCATGGAGAGGAGATTCTACAACCTATTCCTTGATGAGTGGTATCAGAAGTGACCACCAGTAACTCTTGTGAACCTCCCAATTGAGTACTTCTGGTATTTTTTCCCCAGAGCCACATCTGTTTCTTTTACAGACAACTACGTTTGGGAATGAATTTAAAACAACAATTTAAAACATCTATAAGGTCATAGAGAACAATCTCAGCTCTCACAGATCTTTTGTAGTGCTCATAAGATCTTCATGAACTCACTCCAAGGTTCAAACATACTTTTTGAGATAATACTGACATTCTTAATTATAATGTGATGCCAGGCAGAATTTAGGACAGGACTTTTTTTTTGGTAGAAGGGAGGATTTTTTTTTTGAGGGTTGTGCTTTTCATAGAACAATCCACAAATTATTGGTGGAAAATGAGTGCTATCCCTTGTCCCATTAAAAGAAGTAATATTTGGGTCTCTATATACTACTTAGGCAAAATAGGACACTTGGCAGCAAGAATTATTATTGAGTTCTTTCTGCAGGAGGCAGAAAATGTAGGAGTCACACATTGCCTCTGCACTTTAATAGTGCCTAAGCTTTTCCATATAGGGGTATTAATTCATTGACTCTCTCACTCACTCATTCATTTAGTCATTTATTCAAGATCTACTCTGTCCTGGTTAGAAGAGACCTAAATTATTACTTTTTTTTATTTCATGGTACCTTATTTTAGGAAGGGAATTTTTTGAATGGAACACATTCATCTCGTGATAATAAAAAGATTCAAGCCCTACTATACTACATCACTTCAGTGAATCTATGATCTTATTGATGAACATAATCCATAATTTCTCTTCCTATATGACTTTTTATCTATATGTGAGCATGAATTAGCTGTAGGGGCCCCACTCAATTTGTTAGGGTTCTTCCTCTTAATCTTTTAACATCCATTTAATACATTACCAGCACACCTCTTTTACTGGCTCTTAGATTGTATCTTTTGTGTTGTTTCTTGACCGTCATTCATCATTGCTAATATGCCGTTGTATATTAACACTCACCATCTATTTCTCCATTCCATTTGGATCCAAGGAGATTTTTGGTATTCTGTAATTTGTAGACATATAAATTCACCTAGAAATATTCATGTTGGGGCAGCTAGGTGGTGCAGTGGATAGAGCAACAGCCCTGGATTCAGGAGGACCTGACTTCAAATCCGGTCTCAGACACATAACACTTACTAGCTGTGTGACATCGAGCAAGTCACTTAACCCCATTTCCTAACCAAAAAAAAATTCATGTTTAAAAGATGGAAGAATGTTTGTTTCAGGGAAAAGTTGGGGCCAGTGAAATTCTGCACAATTTCTTAAATGCAATCCAGCCTGTTCTTTTTCTTCTATTTAGTTCTGACCTTGGTTTACATTTACATGCTCTGTTCAAGATCTATATACTTCTGGGGGGCAGCTAGGTGGCACAGTGGATAGAGCACCGGCCTTGAAGTCAGGAGGACCTGAGTTCAAATCTGGCCTCAGACCAAACACTTGATACTTACTAGCTGTGTGACCCTGGGCAAGTCACTTAACCCTAATTGCCTAAAAAAAATTTAAGAAAAGATCTATATACTTCTGCACTAGCTGTATGGACTGCCTAGTCAACTGCATATTATAACCTGGACAAGAGGTTTTCTCTAACCACTTGGTTTTCCTTTGCAGATATTTGAGCCAAAATCTTTTGAGTACTTTTGGATATAGTTAAAGTGATTCTGCAATGTGCTATTAAAGTCACCACAATGTCCTCCACAAGCATGAAGATGGAGAGGATCTCACTAACTATAGGGAATTCTTTTTTCCTTTGGACTTTGCACTGGACAATAGTGCATAATAATGATAGACACACCTTTGAGAAGTAAAGATATCATGTGACTCGTTGGATATGAATAATCAGAGAATCTATAAATACAATTATTTCTGCTATTACTTTGATCAAGGAATCTCTTATGATCTTAGTATACAAATGGGAAACACTTGGTGGTAGCTCAAAACAAGGAAATTATACTAGATGATTCTTTAAGGCCCCTTCTACCTTTAATTCTATTATCCTTTGAGATAATTCCAAATACTAGGGTGAATTACAGTGGAAGAGAAACTTTTCCTTTAAAAGGGGGGTTAGCGATGCCATCTACTGGGAGCTGCTAAGAACTTCAATAGGTACTTTGCTCTGATGAAGGGTGTCTCCTGGTGCATGAAGGTAAATGGCTAAGATTCTAACAATCTCTAGAGAAAGGTTGCCCATTGATGGGTGTCAGTATTTTCTGAGAGCTGGGATAAGATTTTATTTCCTTTACTTGAGTTGTAAATCAACTCTCTTCTCTGAGCTTAATGATCTATACGTCGCTTTATAAGGGAAATTAATGACAATACAGTGAAATTACCAGAGGTTGGGGACAATTAGCCCAAGATGTGAGAAATTTACCAGGTTTACTTAATCCCTTTGTGTCATGTGAGAACTTCTGACAATTTTCTTTTCTTTCCAGGGGTGTGCTGGAGCCAGCTCTAACATCTTGAAAATCCACTGTTAAATTTTCATCATGAACATTTATAGCCTCACAATCACAACTAAATCACAGCTCAAATCAGGACTTGGTTTATAAACCTAGGACTTAATAAAATCTTAATAATGAAGCTCAAACTTAAAAAGTATGTGCATACTTCTCCCCCCCATTACCCTCACTGTAAACATCCACATGCATACCCCCTTTTTGATCTATAAACTTTGCTTGAGCACAGCAGGAATATAATAGAAGGCTCAGACAAAGAAAGCAATTATCATCAGAATGGAGAGCAGTAGCAGTATCAGTAGCAATAGGAAGGGTAGTTGTAACTATAGTGATAGTACTACTACTACTAGTAGTTTTTAGTAGTAGTTTAGTAGTAGCAATAGTAGCAGTAGCAGCAGCAGCAGCAGTAGTAGTAATAGCAATAGTAGTATTAGTTTTTGTTGTTTAGTCATTTCAGTCATGTCTAACTCTTTGTGACCCCATTTGGAGTTTTCTTGGCAAAGATACTAGAGTGGTTTGCCATTTCCTTTTTCTAGCTCATTTATAGATGAGGAAACTGAGGCAAACAAGGTTAAGTGACTTGCCCAGGGTCACACCACTAGTAAGTGTCCGAGACCAGATTTGAACTCAGGTCTTCTTGACCCCAGATCCAGCACTCCTTGTCCTATTGCCATTCATGACTTGCCAAAGCCTGCCAAGCATTACTCACTCTTATAATCACCAGATGTAGTCTCATAGCAATGATGACTGGGTTCACTACAGATCGATATTATTGAATCCTATTCTAACAGAATGTAAGTTGTTTGAGATCAGGAATTTTTGATTTTTGTCTTATTTCCTCAGCACTTAGCATAATGCCTAAATACAGTAAGCATTCCATAAATGCTTGTTAAATTAAATGGAATGGAATTGAACTAGGCTATTGCTGATTGAATAGCCTTCCCCTTATCTTTATTTAATTTATTATTTATCACATTTCCTACAACAGTTATTCCATACTTCCTCTGTTCTCCTTAATCTCCCAGACTCTCTCTATCTTCTCTCTCTCAATCTCAACAGAGGAATTTACTTTCTACTTCATTGGAAGAAAAATAGAAACCATCCACCATGAACTCCCTCTTCTTCTCTTTAGATTATGTTTTATTCCTTCATCCTTTATTCCAATCTCTGAAAAAGAGATGAGTCATTTTTTTAAGGCCAAATCAGAGAATCATTAATTTAGAGCTGGCAGTACCTTAGAGGGCACCATGCTTCCTTTTACAAATGCTTCACCTCTTCATTTTACAAATGATGAAACAGGCTGAGAGAGGCCAAGTAGACTGCATTTATATCACACTTCAAGATCTGCAAAGTACTTTAACTTACGTTATTTCATCTGATTTTCACAATAATCCTCTGAGGATGGTGTTATTATTATTATCCCTATTTTATGGATGTCTGAGAATCTACGGTCACTCTGCTAGTAAGTGTATAAAGCAATGTTTGAATTCAAGTCTTCCTGACTTCAAGCCTAATTATCTACTGTGCCACCTAGCTGACCCTATGGTCTTAGGATTAGTAACTGATGAAATTTAGGAACTAGTCTCATAATTTTTTGTACTTATAAAATGATTAACATAATGGTTGTGAATGCAGTGAGTTCTAGATTCCATGAATAAGGTAAAAATGGCAAGCAGTCACTGCAAAAATGCTTTTGAGAGTCATATCTGAATAGGTTTGGGAAAAAATTAAGGAAAGCTGGCAGAAGAAGTCAGGTGAAGGGCTAGTGGAATAAATTCACAGTCTGGATAGAAAATCCTTCCTGCTTTAGTCTCCCTGGCTTCCATCCATTGCAGCCAATTGGGAGTTATAACCTTTTTAGGTTAACTGAATAGAATCAGTATATTCCAAGAGCAGGAAAAAAAAAGATATAACCATCCATTTCAAAGCATACAAGGGAGTCTACTGCTTGGCATGGAAGATAGAATTATTTTATATTCTGATTTTAAGACATCCACATTTCTGCTTTCATTCTTCATCAGTGATGCCTGATTCTGTTTTCCTAATATAAGAAAAAAGTCATCTTTTTTCTCTTATTTTTCATATTTTCTTTTGCTCAACCTGCTGGGTTTTTTTTTTGCCACTTGGCTTTACAGAGCCCAACAACTAAATAAATCAAGAAATAAAGCCTCAGTCTAACAACCAGCCAGGTGTACCCTCCCGCCTAACTGAGTAGTGAGAATTCCATTATCAGAAAGGTGTGAAGATAATGAGCTTGGAGCCGCACATGAGATTAGGTGTTATATCAATAGTAATGCTGTAGAAATGAAGTCGGAATGAAGAGTCTGCAGACATTGATGTAAGAGAACATTTAAAAGGAATAAATATCTGTCAAACAGATCACTGAGTAAGGCAGCATTATGAAAAGAGGCAAACAAATTCTGAGGGTCATCTAAAAGAGTACAATGCATAAATGAGTATAAAACCTTGCAATTCAGAATTTTGCAGTTCCAAAAAAGACAAAAAAGAGATACAAGAGATATTTTTTAGTCACCCTGAGTTCATTACCACCATAATAATAACTAGTCTTTTTATAGTGCTTTAAGGTTTATTATTTCATTTGAACTTCACACACATACACATCTCAACCCTGTGAGGTAGATGTTGTCATTATCCCCATTTTACAGGTAAAGAAATTGAGGCTAAAGAGGTTAAATGATGTGTCCATGTCATACAACTGGTGGTTGAGGTAGGATTTGAACTCAGGTCTTCCTGACGCTGAGGTCAACACTTTGCCCACTGCTGCATTGTACATAATAGACACAATGTACATTTTACACAGTAGGCACATTCATCAACTTTTGATGAATGAATGAATGATCACTATGAGGATAAGGATGTTTATACTCTCTACTTCCAGGTAGTTCTCAGGTCAAAAGGAATATTGCAGGTAAAGTGCTTTGTCGCCCATAAGTGGTATATAGCTATGATGATAATGACATTGATTCATAAGGGCCCTGCATATATGCAAGCGTGAGGAAGAAAGAGACAAACTGTAGGTATATGTGGGGTCACAATAGGTAAAGTATACGTGCAGCAGAGAAAGAGATTTGTGAGGAGCAAAAAAGGCCTTTTGCAATGGCGAATAATCTCAGGTTTAATGAGTACTCTTGAGATGAACACAACAGGTCATCTTAGTTCACAGGCAGAGAGGTGAATTTCAGAACTGTCCAACAATGCTAATTTTCCCCACATGGCAAAGCAGCTGAATACGTGCTTAATAACTTTGAATTAATGCCCTGTGACAATTTCCCATTGTTCAATAGCTCTGCACATTTTTTGTTCCTTGCTGTGGTGGAGTGATTGTGTTTCTGGCTGGAGCATATCAGGCACAGGGGGAGGCTGGTTCAACTGTGCATAAAAGCAACTATATAGACTTCCTGCAAGGGAACTCCTCCGGTGTGCCCATGAAGGCACATGTTGTTCTGATACTTATATTTGGCGGGCTGGAAAGGGCAGATGCTAAATTCACAAAAAGTGCAAAATAAAAGAACCCCAACCCATTCAATTCCCTAGCTATTGGACGCCACAGGGAGGCCTGACTCACCCACCCCAACTTGGGATAGAAACAACAGTGACAGTTTTCCACATCCTCTGCCCTATCAGACCCCATTTAGCTTCTTTGTTATGCAAGGAAATAGCATCCCCCTCCATTTCCCCCAACACACACAAAGACACGCAATTCACTTAGGAAGCTGATGAAGCTCAGGTGCCCCATCAGGAGTCATCTTAATGATCAGCAGTACTCTGGTCTTCACTACCCAAACCAGAATCTTCCTTGCCTGAGACGCAGCCTGGGTTAATGGAAAGAACACGGAGTTTGAATTGGATTTGAGTTCGAGTTCTACTACTACTTTAATCTCTGTGAGCCTCAGTTTCTATGCCTGTAAAATGGGAACAATAATACATGTGCAGCTAGGAAACTGCAAAGCATTTTCAATGTTCCCAGACTGCATCAGGATGCAAATCATTACTGGTATTTTGTCAGTCGATATTCTCCCAGGGATGCTGTATGGGTTCAAATTTTAATGGGCCACAATATCTTCAGTATCAGAATTGCAGCGGCATGGCTGTAAGAACAATCTAGTAATGCATGCTGAGTTTCAGTAGGCTATAGCACATTAACAATAATGACTCGTTCTCAAGGAATGACATGAAAGACATCATGGCCAACTAGCTCGATTGATTGATTGACAGATAGTAGTGGGTAGAAAGCTGGCCTGTGAGTCAGGAAGGCCTGGGTTTAAATTTTACCTGTAATTCATATTAGCTGTGCTGATCATGGGCTGGGCACTTAATCTCTTAGTGCCCCCAGGAGGCTCTCTATGTCTATAAATCACAAAGCAGCTGCAGATTTGCTTTGAGAGGGTTTCCTCATTATCATAGGTCCTGACAATATATGAGTATGTGTGTGTATGTGTACTTGAAAAAGGAAGCATACAAAGGGAGAGCACTACCTGATACTGAAGAAATGTTAAAACACCTAGAGGAAAGACTCTAATGCATTGGGCAAATCATCTGTGAAGGATATAGACAAAAAGCACGTAGAATGAGGAAATAAGGAGAGGTTGCAATCTGCACCAGTGGAGGGAATATTGTATCTACTGAAGTACTGAAGAAATATTTATACTATCTACCTTACATGGTTGTTAAGAGAATCATATGAAGTAAGGAGGTTAGGTGGCACTATCTAGTGATATCACTCTATTTGCTGATAAAATGCTGAACCTAGAGTCAAGAAGAGTTGAATTCTAATCCTGCCTCCAATACATATGAAATGTGTGACTCTAGTCAAGTCACTTAACTTATGACTGCCTCAGTTTCCTTATCTGTAAAATAGAGATAGTAGCTGCACCAACCTCCAAGGCTCTTAAAGATCCAGGGAGATAACATATGTAAAGAACTTTGCAAACTTTAAGTGCTATGTAAATGGTTGCTATTATTTAATGAGCTTCATCCAGAGTGCATTAGAAATGTAAATCATTGTCATCGTTATCAACAATATTATTAAATGTATTTATTATCTATTTAACTGTGTGAGGCACTGGGCAAGGTACTTATAAAGAGACTTCAGAATTATCCAGGAAATTCTCTACTCTCTGGAGATTATATGCTAAGGTCTCTTTCAAGCAGCTGGTGATTACAGTGGGCAATCCCCTGAGATAACCCTTGAGTTTTTACCTCTCATAAATCTCTAGCATTTAGAGTGGCAATTCAGCTTGGGAACTTAGGTACATGCTTACAGCACCTAGAGCATGGGTTACTTTTGCTTTCAGGGTTGTCATATTTCTAATGCCTTAATACCAAACCTGGGACAATCTCTCTACTGGAAAATTCTATAGTTGGCACTGATTCCAACTTGTAAATTTCCAACCACTAAGTACCAAAGGGAATGTCAATAATGACTAGGCAACAGATCACAGTTCCACATTGTCCTGCAGGGAGCAGTCTTCCATTTACTAATATTGCATAACCTGAATAGAAGCATTTTTGCATAACAGGGTCTATGGAACCATTGCGCATAGGGGGAAAAAAATTCTTCCTTCCCTGCTGTCACACTGCCAAGTTTCTCCCATGTGGTCTATTTCCTTCCCAACCTTCTCAGGATACAATATGTTCTCATAATGTCAGCTCCACTGCCCTCCTCTGGGATAGCTGGCCCACCACACTTTCAAATATCATGTTCTGCCAGTAGAGGTAATAATCTAATACAATCCTTTCTCCATGTTATCTAGATTTCTTCCTGGATGCTCTGTTTCTTCGACAGAAGGAACCTCTTAATTGCCATTCTGATTTGGCTAGTATTTATAGTCAGAAAGCTCAAGTTAAAATTTCTGCTGTGATATTTACCAGATGGGCAAGTTATCTCACCTCTCAAGGATGTTTCATCATGTGTACGATGAGGGGACTGGACTAGATGATACTTAAGATTCTGTTCTACTCTAAATCTTAAGATCTATGATTCTATGACCTATGATTTTGAAGTTCTTACAGCAAACTACCCAATCAGGAGGTTTCCTCATCTTGAGCACTATTTGTTTCTAACACAGAAGTTCATTCAGCAATGGGCTCATGGTAGCTCTTCAGAGTGACTCATTCCTACTTCTCTGAAGCTTTACTTCTACACTAGGTTATAGAACAATCAGTATCATTGAATCTGTACTGAGGCAAGGTCACTGAAATTTCACTTCAGCTTGGCTGTTCTTCCAACCTTTCCACAATAGGCTAAAGCAGGGGTGGGGAACCTATAGCCTCAAGGTCACATGTGGCCTTCAAGGTCCTTGGGTGTGGCCTTTTGACTGTGTCCAAGTTTTACAGAACAAATCCTTTTATTAAGGGGATTTGTTCTCTGAAATTTGGATTCAGTCAAAGGGCTGCACTTGAGGAACTAGAGTGTCACATGTGGCCTCAAGGCCTTAGGTTCCCCACCCCTGGGTTAAAGCATCCCTACACCAATAGACTATTCCCTAGTTGTATAAGGGTTGGCAAGTCAACCCAGGTGCCCCATTTTGCCACCATTAGACTGGTAAAAATAGTTCTGAGACAAATTGGATCCTATCCAGCTATTCTCTCTCTTTGTCTAGGCTTATTTCATCCTTGTTGGTCTCTTTCTATAACCACTTCTACTGCAGCCTTTCATTCTATTGCTAACAAGTTCCCCTATGGGCTATGGCTTTTCTTTGAATATTCCTTTTATTTCCTCAAACTAACTGAAACCTAGCTTTATTACTCTAATGACACTATGCCCCTCATAACACTTTTCAATGGATGTCAACTCCTCTCTCATCCCTACCATAGTTTTGGGACTAGAAGAAGGGATTTTTGTTGTTGTTAAGTCATTTCAGTCATGTCTGACTCATATACAAAATTATATACCAAATAATTATATACCAAATAATTTATTGAGAGACACATAGCTTCAAAAATATTGAGCCATCCTTGGTGCATCTCTCTTTCCTTCCATTCAATTCAATAAACATTTTCAATGGACCTTCTATATGCTGAACATAATGTTTGGTGTTGGAACTTGA